>NC_074690.1:38227558-38527558 GCF_029448725.1 Salvelinus fontinalis
ACACTAGTGACCATATTCCCTGCGCATCCTGCAAAGGCGGAGGTGTTGCTAACATTACAAATTACTGTGTTTTTGTCTTTTGAGTTTCTAGTAATGAAATCTACGCAGCCTACTGATCACTTTTATAGATATGTATAACGTAGATGCTGCGAGTCGAGAAGCAGGTGGTAAGTTTAATATAACAAATAACATGGAACAATACAACGTAGGAGTAGCGTCAAGACATGAACAACAGAAACAAAACTGCGTAGGGAAGGTACCGAAGGGAGTGCCAGATAAAGGGGAGGTAATGGAGTCCAGGTGTGCTTAATGATGATGCGCAGATGCGCGTAATGATGAAAGTCAGGTGCGCGTAATGATGTTTCCCGGGACCGGTGGTTAATATACCGGTGACGTCAAACGCCGGAGGGGAGAAGCGGGAGTAGACGTGACACTACTGTTTACAGGCCTCCTGGTTCGTATACAGCATTCCTCATTCCTCACTGAGTTCCCTGAATTCCTATTGGACGTTGTAGTCATGGCAGATAATTATCAAATTTTTGGGTGACTTTAATATTCACATGGAAAAGTCCACAGACCCACTCCAAAAGGCTTTCGGAGCCATCATCGACTCAGTGGGTTTTGTCCGACATGTCTCCTGATCTACTCACTGCCACAGTCATACCCTGGACTTAGTTTTGTCCCGTGGAATAAATATTGTGGATCTAAATGTTTTTCCTCATAATCCTGGACTATCGAACCACCATCTTATTATGTTTTCAATCGCAACAAAGAATCTGCTTAGACCCCAACCAAGAATCCCAAAATATTACTATATGCTCTTCCAGACTCCCCCCACCTACCCAATGACGTCGGAGTACAAAAATCGGTTAATCACCTAACTGAGGAATTAAATGTAACCTTGCGCAATACCCTAGATGCAGTTACACCTCTAAAAACAAAACACATTTATCACAAGAAACTAGCTCCCTGATACACAGAAAATACCCAAGCCCTGAAGCAAGCTTCCAGAAAATTGGAACGGAAATGGCGATATACCAAACTGAAAGTCTTCCGACTAGCTTGGAAAAGCAGTACCGTGCAATATCAAAGAGCCCTCACTGCTGCTCGATCAGCCTATTTTTCCAACCTAACCCCTTCCAACCCCGAGGAGAATAAGAACAATCCTAAATTAATTTTGAATTAATTCCTGCCTTTCTAGGGAGTTTTTCCTAGCCACCGTGCTTCTACATCTGCATTGCTTGCGGTTTGGGCTTTTAGGCTGGGTTTCTGTATAGCTCTTTGTGACATCTGTTTATATAAAAAGGGCTTTATAAATAAATGTGATTGATTGATTAGTACTGTTGCCTGTATAATACTGCCATATTATACTGCTATATTACCAGCAGTACTGCTACTTGTAAAATACTGCTACTGTATATTACTGCCGTATTTCTCCAACTGTACAATAGTGCCAAATGTATATTACTTCAATATTACCACCACATTATTGTCAGCATGTAAATAGCAGCACCTCTCAACACAGAAATACACACATGCACCCACACGCACGCATGCACATAAACACACAAACACTCACACACGCACAAACACACCGACACAGGTGGAGGCCGAGTGATAGTCAGAGGGGGATCACTCCTTTAGTCCTCATTAAGATAGGATGATGAGGGAGAACATGATTCACTCTGCCCCGAAACAATAACGTTAATGTTTTATAACCATATATTTATAGAGGCGTCAGGTGTATCTGTGGGAGTGTTTAAAGAAGAGTGCGAGAGAAAGTGAATTCTCTCTCTCTCTCTCTCTGTGTGTGTGTGTGTGTTTTAATGCTTCATGACCATACGTTTATGAGAGGTTTTGGGTGGTTGTTTCTGCCTGATTGACTCTTATGGGCTTTCTGTGTTCTGGCACGTGAGGGGAACCCAAGAGTATAATGTGTGAGTTCTATGCGTTGTTCATCTGTGTGTGTGTGTGTGTGTGTGTGTGTGTGTGTGTGTGTGTGTGTGTGTGTGTGTGTGTGTGTGTGTGTGTGTGTGTGTGTGTGTGTGTGTGTGTGTGTGTGTGTGTGTGTGTGTGTGTGTGTGTGTGTGTGTGTGTGTGTGTGTGTGTGTGTGTGTGTGTGTGTGTGTGTGTGTGTGTGTGTGTGTGTGCCTGTGTGTGTGTTTGTGTGGGCCCATAAAAGATTTAAGGACATGCCTGCTCTGTTGTGGCGATAACAAAAGCTTTCCGTGTTTGTGCATAATTACTCCAAGGACTGAGAACGGGTCTGGAGTGTGTGTGATTGTGTGAATCCTGGTGAGTTTGTATCGTCTTTAGTTTGGAAATATATGGAACAAGATTACTTCGAAATTGGATGTACTCAGGACGTCGGGAAATACCTTCAAAACTGGCCACTAGGGGCACACTAGTGAGCGCAATTACCATCAAGTGGGCTTGGGTTTCGCTAGGGTGTTGTGGACATGGGTGGCTGATCGACGTAATCCAATGAATCTGGATAAGAAGGTCAAGTGTTCAAGCCCAGTGGTAGACACATTTATTTGTCTTTTTTTTAAATCCCTTAACCATTCTGGAACGAATGCTTGAACTTTAAGTGGCACCTCTTTTCACCTCAGTTAACACCTGATTTACTTAACAAAAGGCACATCTAAATAGGTGGTCCAGGTAAATCATAACATAGCACCAGTGGGGGGTGGGTGGAGCTTTACTGTTACGTTCTCTATTGCTCCTCTATTGTTCTTCAAGCAAGGGGGAGGCCAATGACATCACAGATTCCCATCAGACCAACTCCTTGAATGCCCTACTTTTTTAGTCACAATTGGGGAGAGAGAGAGAGAGAGAGAGAGAGAGACAGAGAGAGAGAGAGAGAGAGAGAGAGAGAGAGAGAGAGAGAGAGAGAGAGAGAGAGAGAGAGAGAGGAGAGAGAGAGAGAGAGACCTGACCTCTTGGGTGTTGAAGACTCGGTTGTATCGGATTGGTGATGTGCCAGGTGTACTTGGAGAATGAGCCATTGGGCAGATCATCATTCCTCACAAAGATTCTGCTGGAAGTGGTGTTGGGGGGCCAGTAGGCGGCACCCTTTCCTCTGATCTAAAAAATATATCCCAGGGCAGTGATTGGGGACATTGCCCTGTGTAGGATGCTGTCTTTCAGATGGGATGTTAAATGGGTGTCATGACTCTCTGTGATCACTAAAGATACCATGGCACTTGTTGTAAGAGTAGGGATGTTAACCCTGGTGTCCTGGCTAAATTCACAAACTGGACCCCATACCATCATGGTTACCTAATCATCCATGGATAACAATTGGCTCATTCATCTCCCCTGTAACTATTCCCCAGGTTGTTGCTGTAAATGAGAATGTGTTCTCATTCAACTTAACTGGTAAAATAAGGGTTAAAAATAAAATACATTTCCTTGTTTGTTTCTCTTCGTGATTGTGCCTTCATTGCACGTGTGTACACCTGTTTGTCTGTCCTTTCGCTGAAAGCAGTTGGAGATTTTGGACTTAATTCTAAAATATATCATATTTCCACTAAAAGGATGCGAGTTGACTGGGCCTTTAACTGTAGCATACAGAATAGAATAGATTCTAGAGTAGAACAGTCAAAACCTCACTGAAAGGGTTAACGTCTAGCAGTTCTCTGAGCTACAGTCTAACCCACTGTCAGATCATAGCGCTGTACATAATGCAGGGTGCATAACTCCCTATACACACACACATGCATACACACACACACACACACACACACACACACACACACACACACACACACACACACACACACACACACACACACACACACACACACACACACACACACACACACACACAAACACACACACACAGAGAGAGACACACTGCTCCATAATGTAGGAGCCCTAACGCTCTCCTAGTCGTGATCAAAAACATGAAACTATACGAACAGAAGGAGAACAGTTAAATGTTCAACCTCACAGAGAGGAGAAAGGGCTTACTGACAAAATGCCTAAATATGAGAAACTGTTTCTTCACTAGTTCAAAGGCCTTTGTCATAGAGAGACAGAAAGAGTGTGTGTGAGTGCGTGTGTGTGAGGGGATAAACCCCTGAACGCATAAAACCAAGAACCAAGGGCCCCTAATCAGCCCCCCACGGCCCTCCCACACAAACTCTCTCTCTTCCTCTATTTCTCTCTCCCTCTACCTCTTTCCCTCCCTCCAACATATACCAAGGACTCCTTCTCTCCCCTTATTTTTCTCAGTCTCTCTCTGCCTCCCACACAAAACTGTATTCTGCTCCTTTCTGTCTACCTCTGCTTCTCCCTCTCCTTCCTTCCTCTCTAACCCTCTCCCCCTTCCTAGTTTTCCCCTTCTCTTTCTCTCTCACTCCTTTTCTACCCCCCCCTCCCTCTCTCTACCCTCCCCCCAACCCCTCTCCCTAGCAGGCTAGATCTCTATTGTGCCTCTGCAGCTCCTTTCTCTTCCCATAGACAGGCCATTCAGCCCTGGGAAACGGGAGGGAGTGCGCACAAACACACACACACACACACACACACACACACACAAAGAGAGGACAGGACTGTCTCGTCTCTGGTCTGGAATGCTATCCTCCATGCCTGCAGATCAGCTGCTACATTCTAACTGACACTCTCTGACACACACACGCACACTGTGACATACACTATTCATGCTGTAAGTGCCTCAGCTAACAAGACACAGGACAGGTGGGCCCTGTGGGCGGAAAAGGACAGAGACGACTAAGCACAGATCTCGGGTCAGTTTAGCCTTTCTTTCCTGATGGCTAAGGTTAGGATTAGGGGAAGCATAAACTGGTCGTAGATCATAGATCAGTGTCAGAGACAGGGCTGCTGGCGACCCCATGACTCTGAAATATTAAGGCTAATAGGGTCTGGACCGTTTCTCTCTCTCTCTGTGTGTGTGTGTGTGCGTGCGTGCGTGCGTGCGTGTGTGCGTGCGTGTGCGTGCGTCTAGTACCAGTCAAAAGTTTGGACACACCTACTCATTCAAGGCTTTCTCTTTATTTTGACTTTTTTCTATATTGTAGAATAATAGTGAAGACATCAAAACTATGAAATAACACATATGGAATCATGTAGCAACCAAAAAAGTGTGAAAATATATTTTATATTTGAGATTCTTTAAGGTAGCCACCCTTTGCCTTCATGACAGCTTTGCACACTCTTGGCATTCTCTCAACCAGCTTCATGAGGAATGTTTTTCCAACAGTCTTGAAGGAGTTCCCACATATGCTGAGCACTTGTTGGCTGCTTTTACTTCACTCTGCAGTCCGACTCATCCCAAACCAGCTCAATTTGGTTGAGGTCGGGGGATTGTGGAGGCCAGGACATCTGATACAGCACTCTATCCCTCTCCTTCTTGGTCAAATAGCCCTTACATAGCCACAAAGACACATCGGTTGGAACCCAAAATCTCCAATTTGGACTCATCAGACCAAAGGTCTAATGCCCATTGCTTGTGTTTCTTGGCCCAAGCAAGTCTCTTCTTTTTATTGGTGTCCTTTAGTAGTGGTTTGTTTGCAGAAATTCGACCATGAAGGCCTGTTTCACGCAGTCTCCTCTGAACAGTTGATGTTGAGATGTGTCTGTTACTTGAACTCTGTGAAGCATTTATTTGGGCTGCAATTTCTGAGGATGGTAATTCTAATCAATAAATCAATCAATCAATCAATCAAATGTATTTATAAAGCCCTTTTTACATCAGCCGATTTCACAAAGTGCTATACAGAAACCCAGCCTAAAACCCCAAACAGCAACCAATGCAGATGTAGAAGCATGGTGGTTAGGAAAATCTCCCTAGAAAGGCAGGAATCTAGGAAGAAACCTAGAGAGGAACCAGATTCTGAGGGGTGGCCAGTCCTCTTCTGGCTGTGTCGGGTGGAGATTATAACAGTACATGGCCAAGATGTTGAAACGTTTATAGATGACGAGCAGGTTCAGATAATAATAATCACAGTGTTTGTTGAGGGTGCAACAGGTCAGCACCTCAGGAGTAAATGTCAGTTGGCTTTTCATAGCCGGACATTCAGAGTTCGAGACAGCAGGTGCGGTAGAGAGAGAGAGTCGAAAACAGCAGGTCCAGGACAAGGTAGCACGTCCGGTGAACAGGTCAGGGTTCCATAGCCACAGGCAGAACAGTTGAAACTGGAGTAGCAGCACGACCAGGTTGACTGGGGACAGCAAGGAGTCATCAGGCCAGGTAGTCCTGAGGCATGCTCCTAGGGTTCAGGTCATCAGAGAGAAGAGAAAGAGAAAGAGAGAGAGAGAGAATTAGAGGGAGCATACTTAAAACCTCTCTGGGATAGGCGGGGCGCTTGCGCCCCACTTGGCCAATAGCCAGAGAAAATGCAGAGCGCCGAATTCAAATAAAATTATATAAAAATCTAACTTTCATTAAATCACACATGTAAGATACCAAATTAAAGCTACACTCGTTGTGAATCCAGCCAACATGTCAGATTTCAAAAAGACTTTTCGGCGAAAGCATAAGATGCTATTATCTAATGATAGCACAACAGTAAACAAAGAGAGTGTAGCATATTTCAACCCTGCAGGCGCAACACAAAACGCAGAAATAAAATATAAATCATGCCTTACCTTTGACAAGCTTCTTTTGTTGGCACTCCAATATGTCCCATAAACATCACAAATGGTCCTTTTGTTCGATTAATTCCGTCCATATATATCCAAAATGTCAATTTATTTGGCGCGTTTGATCCAGAAAAAAACTGCTTCCAATTTGCGCAACGTCACTACAAAATATCTCAGAAATTACCTCTAAACTTTGCCAAAACATTTCAATCTACTTTTGTAATACAACTTTAGGTATTTTTAAACGTTAATAATCGATCAAATTGAAGACGGGTCTATCTGTTTTCAATACAGGAGGACAACAAACTAACGCTACTTTTCTAGTCTTGCGCAACTCTCAAACAGTACACATAACGTTACACTGATTCCAGATGGCCGTACTTCTTCATTGCACAAAGGAATAACCTCAACCAATTTCCAAAGACTGGTGACATCCAGTGGAAGTGGTAGGAACTGAAAACAAGTAACTTAGAAATCTAGTATCCCAATGAAAACTCATTGAACAGACAGTGACCTAAAGAAATCTGAATGGTTATTCCTCGGGGTTTTGCCTGCTACATAAGTTCTGTTATACTCACAGACATGATTCAAACAGTTTTAGAAACTTCAGAGTGTTTTCCATCCAAATCTACTATTAATATGCATATCTCATATTCTGGGGATGAGTAAAAGGAAGTTGAAATTGGGCACGCTATTTATCCAAAAGTGAAAATGCTGCCCCCTATCCTAGAGAAGTTAAATTCACACAGGACACTGGATAAGACAGGAGAACTACTCCAGATATAACAGACTGACCCTAGCCCCCCCGACACATAAACTACTGCACCATAATTACTGGAGGCTCAGACAGGAGGGGTCAGGAGACACTGTGTCCCCGTCCAACTATACCCCCGGACAGGGCCAACCAGGCAGGATTTAACCTCACCCACTTTGCCAAAGCATAGCCCCCACACCACTAGAGGGATATCTTCAACCACCAACTTACTATCCTGAGACAAGGTTGAGTACAGCCCACAAAGATCTCCCACATGGCATGAACCGAGAGGTTCCTTTGCAGCAGAGGCAACTCTGGGTCTCCGTTCCTGTGGCGGTCCTCATGAGAGCCAGTTTTATCACAGTGCTTGATGGTTTTTGCGAGTGCACTTGAAGAAACAATGTTCTTGAAATTTTCCGGATTGACTGACCTTCATGTCTTAAAGTAATGATGGACTGTCATTTCTCTTTGCTTATTTGAGCTGTTCTTGCCATAATATGGACTTGGTCTTTTACCAAGTAGGGCTATCTTCTGTATACCACCCCTACCTTGTCACAACACAACTGATTGGCTGAAGCTCATTAAGAAAGAAAGAAATTCCACAAATTAACTTTTAACAAGGCACACATGTTAATTGAAATACATTCCAGATGACTACCTCATGAAGCTGGTTGAGAGAATACCAAGCGTGTGCAAAGCTGTCATCAAGGCAAAGGGTGGCAACTTAGAAAAATCTCAAATCTCAAATGTATTTTGATTTGTTTAACACTTTTTGGTGACTACATGATTCCATATGTGTTATTTCATAGTTTTGATGTCTTCACTATTATTCTACAATGTAGAAAATAGTAAAAATAAAGAAAAAGCTTTGAATGAGTAGGTGTGTCCAGACTTTTGACTGGTACTGTACGTGTGTATCTAGCCATATTTGATTTCTGCTTTTATATTCAGTTGCTCCCTTCCCTCGCTCAGTTCCCCTTTAAATCAATGATGAACATGTGAACATGATTTGAGTGACAGCTATTTGAAGGGGCATGTACAAAGTGGAGGGGAGATTGCTGGGAATGGTTAGGGAGAGTCTGCAGAGAACACTCTATAGGTGGATGAGAGGAGATGGGAGGGGGATGGAGAGGAGGAGAGGAGAGAAGAGGAGGGGAGGGGGGTGGAGAGGAGGAGAGAGGAGAGAAGAGGAGGGGAGGGGGATGAGAGGAGGAGAGAAGAGAAGAGAAGAGGAGGAGCGGGGGATGGAGAGGAGGAGAGGAGAGGAGAGAAGAGGAGGGGAGGGGGATGGAGAGGAGGAGAGAAGAGAAGAGGATGAGAGGGGGATGGAGAGGAGGAGGAGAGGAGAGAAGAGGAGGGGGATGGAGAGGAGGAGAGGAGAGAAGAGGAGGGGGATGGAGAGGAGGAGAGGAGAGAAGAGGAGGAGAGGGGGATGGAGAGGAGGAGAGGAGAGAAGAGGAGGAGAGGGGGATGGAGAGGAGGAGAGGAGAGAAGAGGAGGAGAGGGGGATGGAGAGGAGGAGGAGAGGAGAGAAGAGGAGGAGAGGGGGATGGAGAGGAGGAGAGGAGAGAAGAGGAGGAGAGGTGGATGGAGAGGAAGAGAGGAGATAGAAATGTTGAGATTATCAGTCAGACTGGAATCCCTTAGAAGCCAATCAATATAAACACACAGAAACTTCAAGCCAACACACACACACTCAGCGGCTTCAAACCATCACACATATCGCCCCAAGCACCACACAGCTCACTAGCACTACATGCCCACAATGAGTCCTCTCTCTGAAATAACTGGCAGTATCATTATTTCCAAATGACTGAACCGCAGATATAACCATGACATCGTACCACACAGAACACATATATATAATATATGTGGTGAGAACAACAGGAGCTCATATACAACTGAACTTTATGTTTGATGAGGAAAAACATGCAATTATGAATAGAATGGAATCATTTGTGTGTGCCTGTGTGTGTTTGTGTGTGTGTGTGTGTGTGTGTGTGTGTGTGTGTGTGTGTGTGTGTGTGTGTGTGTGTGTGTGTGTGTGTGTGTGTGTGTGTGTGTGTGTGTGTGTCTACGCTTGTGTATGCGTGTGATCTTTCATTAGAGTGTTAGTGTGTGTGTAATCTTTGATTAGAGAGAGTGCGAGTGTGTGTGAGTGTGTGTGCGTGTGCGTGTGTGTTAGCGAAACACCCACAGCCATGCGTTGGAGATGAAAATGCATATGTTTGAATCACTGCGCCTCCTAACTGCTTGTGGGCATTCGGTTAAATGATGAATTTCATTTATTTTTTACTTAAACAGTCAACTCTCTTCCCCCTCCTCTTTCCATCTCCCTCTCCCTCCATCTCCCCCCCTCTTTCTCCTTTTCGAACCCCTCTCTTCAGCCACCGCCCACCACCCCCACTCTCTCTCACCATTTCCCCCTCTCAATTTAGAAAGTGGGTGTATCAGTATAATTGCTGGTAGATATAGACAGAGTGGGTTTTATCGCCAGGGCTGCTTGTTAATTAAAATCAGACAGGCGTTAGCACGAAATCACTTCAACTCATATATTCTCAATAAGAGCAGAAAGTAGGCCAATCTTTGTGTTCCAGTCACTTTTCCACCATCCTTGCACTAGAGCGACTTAAATCTGAATCCAAGGGAGAGGAGGAGAGGAGAAGATGAGAGGAAAGCGGAAGAAAGGAAGAGAGGAGAGGATATTAGAGACGAGAAGAGGGCACGTAATTGCCAATGTATCACATATGTCATCAGACCATGCTAGAGAGGACATGAGCCTTACTTAACCTCACCTTTTACTTAACTCTCCCTGCACTCTTACATGACGTAAAAATAGTTTGTTGTGTGTCAGCTGGCATTGGTTGAGTAAGAGAGATATAAATAATGGTCACAGGTTCTGATGGAACAGATTGCACTTATGTGGTCGCGCAAGCACGAAGGTGGTACATTAAACTCTGCGTGAGACACTGTCACCTTCCTTGAGTCTGTCACACAAGCTCATTTGCATAATCTCCTGTCTCCTTTTTAAGATGGGTACACAGTACACTACACACACACACACACACACACACACACACAATGTTAACAGCACACTCCTTCGCGTGCCTCGGATGTGCACACTCATTCCAATTAGAATAATGTAGCCAATTAACACACATTAACCCCTGCGGTGTGTGACAGACCCGGAGGTGAGAGCAGGCTCTTATCCCATCTGTTCCTGTAGGGCATTTCCATTTCCACATTGGTGCCAAATGAAAGCTAAGAGTCTATATTTTTTTTAATTGAGGCATACGTATATACTGTATGTAAAAAAATATATATATATACAGTACCAAGTTAAAAGTTTGGACACACCTACTCATTCAAGGGTTTTTTCTTTATTTTGACTTTTTCTACATTGTAGAATAGTAGTGAAGACATAAAAACTATGAAATACCACATATGGAATCATGTAGTAACCAAAAAAGCTTTGCACACTCTTCACGTTCTTTCAACCAGCTTCAAATCAAATCAAATTGTATTTGTCACATGCACCGAATACAACAGGTATTACAGTGAAATATTACAGTGAAATGCTTTCTTACAAGCCCTTAACCAACAGAGTCAATGTGCGGGGGCACAGGTTAGTTGAGGTAATTGAAGTAATATGTACATGTAGGTAGAGTTAAAGTGACTATGCATTGATAATAAACAGAGAGTAGCTGCAGTGTAAAAGAGGGGGTGGGGGGGGGGGGACAATGCAACTAGTCTGAGTAGCCATTTGACTAGATGTTCAGCAGTCTCATGGCTTGGGGGTAGACGCTGGTCAGAAGTCTCTTGGACCTAGACTTCGCGCTCCGGTACCGCTTGCCGTGTGGTAGCAGAAAGAACAGTCTATGACTAGGGTGGCTGGAGTCTTTGACAAATTTGGTTAATTGTTCCTTGAATTCTAAATAAATCCCAGACAGTGTCACCAGCAAAGCAACCCCACACCATCACACCTCCTCCTCCATGCTTCACGGTGGGAACCACACATGCGGAGATCATCCGTTCACCTACTCTGTGTCTCACAAAGAAATGACGGTTGGAACCAAAAATCTCCAATTTGGACTCATCAGACCAAAGGACAGATTTCCACCAGTCTAATGTCCATTGCTCGTGTTTTGGCCCAAGCAAGTCTCTTCTTATTATTGGTGTCCTTTAGTAGTGGTTTCTTTGCAGCAATTAGACCATGAAGGCCTGATTACTTGAACTCTGTGAAGCATTTATTTGGGCTGCAATTTAGGAGTCTGATAACGCTAAGGAACTTATCCTCTGCAGCAGAGGTAACTCTGGGTCTTCCTTTCCTGTGTTGGTCCTCATGAGAGCCAGTTTCATCATAGCGCTTGATGGTTTTTGTGACTGCACTTGAAGAAACTTTAAAAGTTCTTGACAATTTCCGGATTGACTGACCTTCTTGTCTTAAAGTATGGATGGACTGTCATTTCTCTTTGCTTATTTGAGCTATTCTTGCCATTATATGGACTTGGTCTTTTACCAAATAGGGCTATCTTCTGTATACCACGCCTACATTGTCACAATACAACTGATTGGCTCAAACACATTAAAAAAATAAAGAAATTCCACAAATGAACTTTTAACAAGCCACAACTGTTAATTGAAATGCATTCCAGGTGACTAGCTCATGAAGCTGGTTGAGAGGATGCCTAGTGTGCAAAGCTGTCATCAAAGTAAAGGGTGGCTACTTTGAAGAATCTGAAATCTAAAATATATTTTGTTTTGTTGAACACGTTTTTGGTGTTATTTCATAGTGTTGATGTCTTCACTATTATTCTACAATGTAGAACCCTTGAATGAGTAGGTGTGCCCAAACTTTTGACTGGTACTGCATATATTTATTTTCAACCATTTTCCATCCTAAACATTTGGAATAAGAAAAGGGTTTTATTTCTGGTAAAACAGATGGAAAATGGGTCCTAGAAAACATCTTGCATAAAAAGTAAAATGTATTACAAATATATCAAAACACAATAATGTTGAGGTAAATACCCCTGCTACCTAATATCGACATTTATATTTAGTTTTGCAGAAATTATTTCCCATCTGTAAGTTTAAGAAATATTGCCTAATGTCTTGTCATTCTGTTACCGAAAACTCACATATCTTTAAGATATTTTCACATTTCTCTCCCTCATGAAGAGGGGGGATAATGAAAGTTCACAGAAGTAGCAAGTAAAGGTAGACCTACCAATTAGGTAACAGTCTGATAACAATTTGGTTGATGATTTATTAAGTGATTAAAACACATACTGTAATTCTCTTATCAAATCGGTAACAGAATGACTGCAACTGAATTGTCTACAATGGGAATTTATAGCAGTCACAATCCACAGTTGGGTCACCTGCTACTGTCCTCTCTTCCACTGGCATACTGTTATGTTCAGCTCATAACTGTTTTCTTTCTCTTTCTGTCATCGGGTGGTCAAAGCAAGTGTGTGATGAAAACAGTCTGGACAACCCCTCCCTCTCTCTCCCCCCGACTCCCTTCTCTCTCTCTTCAGTTAATATACCCTCTTACTGATACCTACCCATGAATTCCCTCTCTTTCCATTTACTGTAACCAGCCTTCTCACCTACTGAGCACCGGCCGACACCAGACGTCCGATTTTGAACAGCAGTTGAAATTTGGTCAGTCCAAATCTGAACCAATCATAGACGTCTGTTTCACAAGTTTGAACAGCACACTGTAGTAGAGCACAGTACAGTACAATACAGTAAAGAAAAGTAGAGTATAGATCAGTACAATACAGTACAGCAGGGTTACTCAACTAGTATTAGAGATGGTCCAGTGACACAAATTTCCTAGGCGGCAAAGGTCCGGATGGATATCGTCCTTTATCGGCGCTGCGGTACAGCGTAGCAACAAACATAGTCGTCTACGACTTAGGAAACATGTTGTTATACCAAATGTTCATTAAATGAGACTACAATTTGAATTGGTTACAGATTCTTTAGAACGCAAACATGTGCAACATTGCATCAACATTGCTGATGAACAAAAGTGGTTGCATAATTATCTATGCAAAGAGTGAACCATTGTACAAGGGCCTTGAATTATTATGATTTCTTTCAAGAAAATACAGTGCATGTTTTCTGGAGAACAAAGGAGAATCATCTGAATGTACATAACGTCACTAAGGGGCATATACAATATTCATGTATAGGTCACTCGGGGCCTTGCCCTGTATTAATGAGAGAAATGACACTTTCTGTCTCTTGTCAATGCTTTGAACTTTGGCACAAATGGTGCGAGAGCAACTCTGAGACACTGGTGCAGGTGTTCATTGACGAGCCTGGTGCGGTATTTGTTTTGAATAAAGTTCATTGTGGAGAAGGCTGATTCCCAGCTGTATGTGGAGCCAAACATGGTCAGGATGTATAATGCCAGTTTCCTGAGAACAGGGACATCAGCTACAGGCACCATCTTTCCCCAAAAATTGACAGGGCCATTTTCTCGCAGCTCAATCAACTCCATTTGCGGTGATGAAACTTCTACCAATCTGAAGATCTGTTTTGCTTCTTCTGACAACTTTGTTACGTTTGTGACCAAGAAGGGGTTCTGGGTGAGCTGCAGCAGTTCTCTTCCAACAGTGTAGTCATCAAATCCTTCAACTTCAGTATGAAATCAACATGGTTTGGGAACATCTTTGTCTCCCTGCGTTTGCACCAGAAGACTGAGGAAGTGGACAAGTTCTCCCTGGAGATCATTCTTAAAAAGCTCCAATTTCTTCTGGAAAGCCCGGACTGCTGTTATCATATCACACACTGTGCTGTCCCATTCCTACAGCTTAACATTCAGTTGATTAAGGTGTGATGTCATGTCTGTCAAAAATGCAACTGTTCCCATCTTCTCCTCATCTTCCAAAAACTCAGAAACTGAGTGGCCTTGCCACTCTTTTGCTCTGATAAGAAAGATTTGATTTCCTCCTGAATGGCCCAAAAGCGTTCCAAAACCCTGCCTTTGCTGAGCCATCTGCCATTGTTGTGCAGTAGTAAGTCATCAGAATTGCCATTTGCCTCTGTCAGAATGCCTTGTAGCAGGCAGTGTTGTAGGGATGATGTTGCTCTTAAAAAGTTGATCAGTTTCATCATCGTTGCAACCCGAGCCGGATGGTGGTCCATGCTATTGGTTCGGTTGCCAGAGTCGCAACCCAGTCCTTCAGTCTTTTTCTTCTGTATCTATGTTGTAGGGATGATGTTGCTCTTAAAAAGTTGATCAGTTTCATTATCGTTGTCATGACCTCAGAATATTATTTTCCCAGACTGGCACACAGGTCAGATTGATGGATGATGCATTGATATGCTGTCAGGTCAGGGTGGTCGTCTTTCAAGCGTGAAACCAGTCCCTTCATGGCTGAACCTCCATCTGTAGTGATGGAGACCAGTGACTTCAGATTTATCCCCCTTTTAGTCAGAGACCTTTGATGGCCTCATGGATATCCTCTATGTGTGTGTGCTTCGAGATTTGTTAAGCCCAACTGCTCCTCGCAGTAATTCTTTCTTTGTTTCGTTATAAAATCTGACAAACACCAGAAGCTGGGCATTGTCAGTGTTATCTGTTGATTCATCCACAGCTAACGAAATGCATGGTGCAGAATGAATGGCCTCATCAAGTTGTGAAGTTAAATCTTCAGCTAATATTTCAGTTCTCCTCTTTGCTGTGGAATCTGACAGTGGGATCTGTTTGATCGTATCCCTGAGCTCATCTTTTTGTTTACCTTCAAGCAAGGTGTCAGCAACTTCACACATGCATTCATGTACCATCTCCTCTTCTGAAAATGTTTTTTTTGTGTTTTTCTAAAACCCGAGCTATCCTCAGTGAACAATCCATTGCACGTTCTTGGGTTGTAACGGAATTGACAAGGACTTTGTTGGGATTTGAGTTGGTTCATCTGGTTTGTTCCCACCTCTTGTTCAGGGGATACCTTTGATCGAATTTACTATTCTTGGTGTCACAATGGCGCTTAACATTGGCACTTTTCACGAGAGCTACGGACTCACTGCATATCAGGCACATTAGTTTCGTGCTAGTTGCGAGGAGAATGAATAGATACTGTTCCGTCCACGTCTTTCAATATATATATATTTTTAAACAAGCCATATAAACAAAGATACTGGTAACTAAGCTCCTTCTACCTGTGATATTTACAGTTGAACCGCGGTCAAATCTTTCTGTTTCTTTCTGCCTGCTTGTCCCAAGGTTCCGCGGAGGATATTTGGATGAATGTGACTGAGTAAAACGCGGTCTCTTGTATTTAAGCGATAATGCCAGAGAAGCCGGTGTTTGGAGATTATATTGGCTCGGGGGGCCTAACCAAACACCGGCTTTGAGGGCATTATCACTTTTATACAACGGGTTAACAACATATTAAAGCAATGATTGACATATTTTCATTAAAAACATTATTTGACTTTTCATCCTTCCACAAGATATAGTCCCAACACAAATCTTGAGTTGCTACCCAAGCCGGGTGGTCATTCATGCTATTGGTTCGGTTGCCAGAGACGCAACGCAGTCCTTCAATCTTTTTGTTCTGTAACGACCCAGTCGTTCCTTATACATGTTCCATTGCCAAACTGTCTGGAAACGTTCTTATCCCTTGCTTGCTAGCCAGCCAACTACAACTAACTTACAGTCACGTCAAAAAGTAAAACCAGAATAACAGCAAAGTAGCTTCATTTGCATTTGTTTAAGCTGGTGACATTTATTTGGTCACATCCATAACAATGAGCTAATGAGGCCCTCCATTTGTTTTGTACACTGCTGCTACTCGCTGTTTATTATCTATGCATAGTCACTTCACCCCTACCTACATGTACAAATTGCCTCAACTAACGTGTACCCCCGCACACTCACTTGGCACCATTTTCTTAAATCTTCTTGAACCGCACTGTTGGA
The DNA here is from genome assembly GCF_029448725.1 of Salvelinus fontinalis. Classification (NCBI taxonomy): domain Eukaryota; kingdom Metazoa; phylum Chordata; class Actinopteri; order Salmoniformes; family Salmonidae; genus Salvelinus; species Salvelinus fontinalis. The sequence goes on from NC_074690.1 coordinate 38,243,860, forward strand.
TAAGGGTCTGTAAGTAAGCATTTCACGGTAAAGTCTACACATCTTGTATTTGGCGCATGTGACAAATAAACTTGGATTTGATTTGAACTATACTCTACTGTATTTGACTCTACTTAACTCTACTCAACTCTATAGTACTATACCTTACTGTACTGTACTGAATTCTACTCTGCTGTGCTGTGCTGTAGTCTACTGCGTGATGTCCAAACTTGTGAAACTCAGACATCGGTGTAGATTTGGTGCAGTGCGAACCAACCAAATGTGGTCTTGTTTGGGAGCGAAGTACATTCGAATAATAGACCGTGTGTAGAATAATATCCAATTACACAAAGAGGATATTACATATTTCTACCTTTGTTTACCTATTCAGGATAGAGAATGACATTCATCATTATGCATTTCTGTATAGTACAGATCACGGACCCATGATGTCATTCTGTTACCATCACTCTGTTACCATCACTCTGTTACCATCACTCTGTTACCATCACTCTGTTACCATCACTCTGTTACCATCACTCTGTTACCATCATTCTGTTACCATCACTCTGTTACCATCACTCTGTTACCGGGTGTTAATACACTTCACTTATTGTAGTTCAATAATCAAAAGAGATTTTTCAAACTCAAGGTGTCGTGTCATAGTTGACATCCCATTCTTTCTGCAAACATCTTTGAATCTAAAATTAGAGTAGATATTTAACCCTTTTTGGAAAACGAGGTCGTATAATTCTGTTACCAAACTTTACATCTGCACTGTTCTTTGAGTAAATGTGTTTTTGGAAAATGTTCCGTGGAAATTGTTGAAAGTAGTCCTTCTCTCAGAGCACTATCCTTATGACTGACAGGACACATTCACACTAAGTGTTACAAATGGAATGGCCCCTCTGTTGCTTCCCAGGCTACGCTATAATTTACCCTTGTATACACAGTTCATCTTTCACCACTTGGCCAATCTGAGGTAATAGGAGTTCCATTCAGTGGGTCTCTCTCTCATCCAGTCATTGCATGAAGCTGAGTCCCTGAACCACTTGAAATGAAAATGTGCAATGTACTGCATGTAACTCCTCAAAAAAGTGCTATAGAAATGTCTATCCAATACGTGTTGGCTGCTGCAGGCCGATTTTATGAAATATTGTGATACTGGGTTGGTATTTCCAGCGCCACTGCTTTAAAAATAAGCCTAGGACTAATAGTGGCATGTCATTCACTTTACCTACCACTGCTAGTCTATCCTGTTTGTCTCTAAATCTATGGGAGTCCAGTGTCTGAAAGCACACGCCTGATAGCAGGTTCGTGGCACCCAAACTCTGTGTTGTATGTTTTACAGAATATTAATGCAATCTGTTATATTCTATAAGGGTCTTGTTTACCATATAGAGATAGCCACTCGCCTCTGTTGGTTAAACAGTAGCAGTTGCTATCAACAGGGGTTTGGATCTACAATATAACTCCCGCCGCGTGCGCCCATTCACTACCGTTTAGCGAGGAAAACACTCGGGTGGCTTTTGTCTAGTAAGGACTAACTGAACTGGGAGAATGGCGCGCTGCACGGAGCGCCTTTTGATTGGATTTAGACGCGCCTCATTAACAGTTTAAAATGTACACCTGTCTCACGGGTTCCAGTCCTCGCCGGGGAGAAGAGGGACCCCGCGGTGTTCTAAATGGCCCTTCTGACGCGCGAGGACAATGACGTCCTGTCTAAAAAGAGCCCTTTCCTTCGGACCAAGAGAGATGCATTTACAAAGTAGTTATAAAGCCGTTGATTTGTGATAGGATATTTGAATGACTATGAAGTTGGGTAGTTTAAATTCACCATGGCTATTTCTGGAGAGGTTATAGACAGTGGGGATTCCCCTAATGGCATTATGCATGCAATAGGCCTACGCTTCATTACACTGAGCTGGCTAATATAGCATTGAGTTGATCGACTGTAAAAAATAATATATTTGAGAAGAGAACATGAAGCAGCCTATAATGCAACCCCTCTCCCGTGCGTAACAAAAATATAGGGTTAGACCTATAGAAAAATAACATTAGGCCTGGATATTATAGCCTACTAGAATACTCTTAGAGACAGATTTTAATTCGTAGAGGAATCTGGACCAACTTCAACTGTGTTCCTTTACTATTTCATTCAAAAAAATCCAACGGAAATAGCCTAGAACATCGATTGCAGGAATATACGCCAACCTCGTGGTCTTCATTTGCAATCGTGCCTCTTTGATGGCTCACTTAAACTCCATAATATATGTATGACCACCAGATTCCCGTTAATGGAGTCTCCATCGGTCAACCAGGCCTGCACATATTTCACGCAGTAACGAGGGCTGAAGCGCAGCGAGAGTTCGCCTCCCAAACGCGTTTAATTGTCCTCGTTATTGACAATTCGGTTCCGGTTTATTACCGATTTTCCGCTACTTCTTGGAGGCTTTGGTTTGGTCGGGCCATCTGCAGGGGGTCACGAGAGAGGGTAACCCCCAGAGTTCTGTCCATCTGCCCCACAAATACACGTTTCTCCATCATGCATGGGCTCTCAGATCAAATTCATTGGTAGGCCTAACTGTTTTATAATATACTATAATGCGGTCAAATTGGTTAATGCAGTGTAAGACTTGTCATAGGCATGAACCACTTATGTATTTATCATCTCATAATGATCCAAAGTTATATTGGGTTACCACACATAGCCTAAGACATACCATGACATGAGTTGATGATTTAAAAAAAGGCATCAGCCATGTTTTTATATTTAGCTGAATATGCAGGTTTTAGGTGTTGCCACATTTCACCTTATCAAGGGATGGGAAAAGAGACAGCGATGCACGGCACCATATGAATAGATGAACAGACACCAAGACATGATAGCTGTGTTTTCTGACCGCAGGTTCTATCCTGAAAGGTACACTATGTGTGTATAATATTGGGTCCAATAGCCAGGCCTACTGTTCTAAACAGCTTGAGGCTATGGATCTGAGTGTGTATTGAGATGGGTCTTTGAATGAATGGACATAGCCTAGGGCTCTGGCCTGAAATCTATAGCTTGTAGGCTAGGCATAACAGTAGTCACCAAATGGGGAGCGCGAATGGGTGTGTATACACTTTCCTTCCAGCCCAGCACAACAAACTAGATTCAACTAATCAAGGTGATTGTGATGATTTGATTAGCAGAAAGTGTGTTTGTGCTGGGACAGAACAAAAGCCTGCAACGTCCAGTACCAGGTTTGATGACCATGCACTGCTAGAGCTCACAGCCGGGATGGGCAATCCACCCCCAGAGGACCGAGCCGGTGTGGGTGAAGGCTTTAACTCCGGCCAACAAATCTGAATCAACTAATTATAATATTCAATCAAGGCTTTGATGAGAAGCCTTGAATTAGGTGTGTTAGGCCTACTGTTTGGCTAAAGCAAAAGCCTGCATCCACATGGGCCCTTACATGGTAAGATTCCAAACCACTAATTCAGGTTTATAGACTCATATAGAACACTGCATAGCAGAGGATGCTGGTTGGAGGAGATATTGGAAGGTGGGCACATTGTAATGGCTCATATGTATGATGTGTTTGATACGTTCCATTTATTCCATCCCAGCCATTACCATGAGCCCGTCCTCCTATAGCTCCTTCCACCAGCCTCCTCTGCTGTATATACTACCCTGGGCCCCTGAAGCACTTGTCCTCTGGTACCAAACTCATTTTAGTCCAGTCACTGCCTCTCTATTAGACCGCAGAGACCTTGAATATAGAGCAGGCATTCTTTCTAATGAGGCAGAACTTCATGGTTCCTCTTTAATAAAACTTTGTCTGGCTCCACTCCTTCAGCAACAAAGCCTGAATTTTAAAAAGTTCTCCCTGGTTTTTTTTGTTTTTTTGTTGCTGTGACACACAAACGGTTCAGATGAATCGAACGCTGCCTCCTTCTCCCCCTCATGCTGATACAGTGACGCCAGCATGTGTGACTGCGTTCCAGAGATGCTCATCCAGAGAAATAGGCCGCTTTGGCGGGAAACGCGAGCATCAGAACAGCGGCTCCTCAGGGGAAAGCTTTGATGGTGCCGGTTTGTAGTTAAATAATCTACATTTCAATTTGTGTCTAGAAGTCTGTTAGGAATTGAGGTTAAGGAATGTTTCTTCCTTTTTGTATGTTTAATTATTCTTCCCAGCCCCTATCCTAATTTAGCTTATTTATTGTTTGCAGGGCTGGGGGGGGGTAACTGTGCGTGCGTGAGTGTGAGAGAGAGGTAGAGAGAGAGGTAGAGAGAGAGAGAGAGAGAGAGAGAGAGAGAGAAAGAAAGAAAGAAAGAAAGAAAGAAAGAAAGAATCGCATAGAGAGGCCTACAAGTTCACTGGCCCCTAGCCAAAGTAGGCTAATCACAGCTACATTGAATCAGATTATTCAAATTGTTTGTTTTCCACCCTCATCAGATAGGGGTTAATAAAATATGGGTAATATGGGTGGTCTATCTGCATGCATCTGGAGTGGAGGTGGCTCATTGAACCACAAGATACCTAAACGTGTGGTCGCCCCCACAAATGCCAAGGCTTTAGCTCAGTGGGCTAACACAGTATTGAGTCTAGTGCAAAACCTATGTCCAGTGTTCCAGTTGACCCATACCAGTCGGTCACACCTCTCACATTTAGAGACAAACGACTTCATGAATGATGTTCATACTCTCTGTGTCCAACCATTGAACATTCACAGGATTTCACACAGTGTGGAATCTTAAAGTTTCAGTCCAATCACAATCACTCCTGGGAGGAAAGTGTGTCTTTGGGGGGGTTCTAAAGAGTTAGAACAAGTATGTTTTGTTTTTCAAAGAGTTAAACAGAGTATACTTTGGTAAGTGCCAAGAACCCAGCCTCGGCTCATTACTGTCTCAGGGCCCTCTTGAACAAGAACAATCAAGGCTGAGTGTTGAAATATTAATTAGAGAATATTGTGCTCGGTGTTGTTTCAGAGTTCTCGTGTGAGGCTTTGCTGCATATGTAAGTGATCTTCTTTTTTTTTAAAACAGCGGTTGTTTTCTCCCTCGGGAAACCGGGGCCCTTTCTTCAAACTCTCCCTGGCGCACGCGGAGGGAGGACAGTGTATGTGACGCGTTGATCATGCCCTACCGTGTGTGTGCTGTCCCCTGAAAATAGCTTTTTAAGAAGTGTGTGCTCTAACATCTAAAGGGAATTCTATATGAAAGATTTCCAAGTGACCCCTAAACATGGGCCGTTCCTGTGTGCTCTGCGAGTGCCACCCCCACCCTCTCTCCCTGGACCTCTCTCACTCCATCCCCCTTTCTCCCTCCAATCTCTCTTCTGTCTCTCTTTCCCTCCATTCTCCCTCTTTCTCCTCTCTTCCCCTCTCTCTCCATTCTCCCATCGCTCCATTCTCTCGCCTCTCTCCCCTTCTCCCCCCCTTCTCGCTCTCTCTCGCCCCCTTTACTCTCTCTCCGTTCTACCTCACCATCTCTCTCTCAAGTGTGGGCAGGAATCAGCTTTACATACTGATCCACTGATCCTACTGTGGGCTGATGAGACTACCATAGTTATTAGCTAATTAATTACAAATGCATGCAGACAGAGAAGGGGAGATATAGAGGGGGAGAGGGATGGTGGGGCGGGGCGGGGGTAGCGATGCGACAGAGAAAGGGGGAGAGGGAGGGGGGTAGTGAGAGAGATAGGGTGGGGCGAGATGTGAGAGGGAGAGAGAGCGGGAGCGGGAGAGTGGGAGAAAGATGAGAGAGGAATTGTGAAGTGAGTGGTGGGAGGAAAGGAGAAGATTTCTGTATCGTTGTTTACTTTAAAGACCCGTTTCCACCTCGGCCATTAATGCAGTCAGTAATTCTCGCGTGTGACTCATCGGCTCTTTATTAAGTAGGTCAGTAGGTTTTTTTGCTCAAAGTTCTAATAAGACTTGCAGAGTTCTAAAAGCCCCTGAGTTCTCATGTTCTGGGGGGGGAATCACACAGAGATTCAAGGCTCCCACGCTCACCTCTACAGTATCATGCCAAAAATTGTGGAATAGATAATTCTACCCAAAACATGTCTCACTAGATGTCAATGGTTAGTTATCCTTTTCCTTCTATTGTAGTAACTAGTCCTACATTGTATATATGCCTAAAATGATCCCATGTCTGTCTCAGGGCAGGTAGCCTAGTGGTTAAAGCATTGGGCCAGTAACCGAAAGGTGAAAAAATCTGTCGAAGTGCCCTTGACCAAGGCACTTAACCTTAAATGCTCCTGTAAGTCGCTCTGGATAAGAGCGTCTGCTAAATGACTAAATTGTTAAAACATTTTAATGGAAGACATTGATTCTGACCCTTAGCACGAGTCAGGATCAGCTTTGGCCTACCCCTTCCCTAAATATTTATGGGGTGAATTTCAATTCTGACTTATGGTCAGTGTTGGCAACAGCATGTTAGAAGGGACAACAGCAGACATAACTTCACATGAGTGATACCCGGCGTCTGCCGCTCCCCCTTTTAACAGCTTTCTTAACTCATCCTCCCCATCTGTCCATCTGCAACCCACCCAATCTGGCTGGCCCCTGCCAGCAAGTACGTATGTGTGCTCGCAAGTGTGTGTTTGTGTGCTGGAGCACATTTGTAGCTATTCCATTGATTATTCTCCCAATTAAACTCTTAAACTCTCTTATTTTCTTTTAAAGAATACTGAACATACTCCAATATTTGTCCTTCCACAGACCCCCTGAATTCTTTAGCTACAGCCTCATCTTCAGTTCTTCCCTCCAACTGAAACACTCACTCACTCAGTAGTGTATGGACCAAGGTTGTTCTTCCTCAGACAATAACTTACTGCCATTCCCTTTATCCAATTCCAATGTGAGAATCTTTATGTGCGTGTTCCTTTGACCTCCTGCTTCTCTTTCAATGAAACAGCGCAGTGATGGCGGACGGGGCGGCGAGGCGAGAAACAGCGAGACAAAAGCCGATGAGTTTCAAAAGCTGCGAAAGGAATGAAAGAGACAAGGAACGGAGGAGGTAGAATGAGGGAGGAGAGGGAGGAACCCTTTAAATCATCATCTTAAAGTAATTAGAAACCTGGCGGGGCCGGTCCGGGACGGCCGCACAGATTGCCTGCTCCCGAACACAAAACCAGTAATGAAGTGGAAGGCAGAAGGGAGTGGCGGTGGACAGATTTCTTTGGGTTAGCTATACTGGCCCTACAGTTCCTCTCAGTCTGTGTGGGTGTAAAGAAAGCTGTATTCATGAGGTGTTAACCATTTTGTTTATCCGATGGCTGAATTTATTCAAAGTGGTGCCGCTATGAGTGACAGATGGCTGCGATGTGATGGATCTGAGCAGAAGTTGACACATTGGTGAAAAAACAGGAGAAAAGGAGAGAAAAGAGAACCCAGTGGAAAGAAACAATGTTTAATGTGTTGCCCTGCCCCGGGATCTGTGCGTTAGCGATGTCGATAATGAGTAGGCCTATTATATGTCTCCTATATTACGCCCAGGAAGCTCTGATTTAAACTCCCACTACACAGCTCTGAGAGCGCTATACTGTCAAAATGTGTTAATTACTCGCCAAATGTGGAGTTTCGCTGAACAACTATATTCAGTTACTCCCGTTATGGCCGGTATGTACTTCCAAAAAAGGATGAAATAAACATGTCCAAACAACCGAAAAAAATGCTGATCCGGCACCTCCACTCATTAGCCTACTGCCACGCATAGGTCAGAAGTCTACAACAACATTTGTCGAAGAGGCATTTTTTTTGGGTTGCTTGTAAATGAGTATTTAGACATTTTTTGGAAGTACATACTGGCGGTAATGGGAGTAAATGAAGATAGCTGATCAGCTAAACTCCATATTTGGTGAGTAACTAATGTATTTTGACATGATAACACTTGCAGAGCTGTCAAATTGGAGTGAATCGGAGCTTCCTGTGCGTTAAAGAGACATGTCATACGCATCGGTGACATCACATGCTCAGATACTGGGGCAGTGTTGCCCATGCTATTTCGATGTTACCAATCTGGTGGTAATTCGAGGCTATCTGAGCTCACCGCTCGAACTGTTTCCCGGATCATATGCGCATAGGAAATGTGATTGGAAAATAGCTGTGGTGAACACTGATAATACATTTTTCAATCGAACACGTTGTGATTTTATAATTGGTTTCGACCTGCATGAAGGATGGTCTGGAATCGGTATATGATGTAGCCTAGGCCTAAAACTTTCCATGCTAGAGTTGTCCGTGATGAGATTTGAACTGGCGCTAAACGTTTGTGTTATACGCTCGTTTATGCCTTAAGTAACCATATGTCTTATGTAAGTATACCAAACATAACGTATCATACTAATTTGAGTGTCCCGGACATTTACTATGCTAAGTCTAGTCTAAGAGACCAGGTTGGTCACCCATGGAGGATAATGTTCAAAATGTCCCTTTTGATTATTAAATCAAACACTTTAAAAGGCTTCAACAAGGTGCCTGAAACAGTCTCATTTCTATATTATTCTCTCATTCTGTGTCCTGATTCCTCAAGTCACACGACATCTGGAGACTAAATACTGTCAATTAGAGAACATGACTCAATACTCTCTAAATGCCCCTCAATTTATCCTGGTTAAGCCGACTGCTAACTGTTGAGATTGATGATGTATTTACACATTTATATATATCAATGGTGGGGAGGTATAATTTTAAAAAAATGGGCCCTTTGAGACTCCTCTCTCCATTGGTGAGGCGATAATTGGATAATTAGTGGTGAATCGCATTATGAAATAATGAGTATATGTGCGTGTGATGGCACGTGAGTTAAGCAAAGGTTAGCGGGGTTGAAGTGGTGCGAGAGAGGGGCTCGACTGCCTGCCTCAACAGCTGAGGATCGATTATCTTGGACATCCCTCTGTACCCCTCCAGCCCTAACCCTCTCACCCCTTCTTTCCTCCTCTGCCTCGATTATCTTGGACAGCGCTCTGTAGCCCTCCTCTACTAACCCTCTCACCCCTCCTTTCCTCCTCTGTCTCCATTCCCTACCGCTTATCTGACGGACAATAGATCCTAAATCGCCTCGTTTCCATCTCAATGAGTTAAGCCCAACAAGAGGCGAGGATCAGGAGACCAACTCCACACCACAAATGTCGGGCGATCACTAGAGCAAATGGGACGTCAGCGACAGGAAGAGAGAGAGGAAAGAGAGGGAAGGTGTGGGTCTCCTAAAATATTTTTTTAAGAAAATGCTAATACTTCTCGTGAAGAATAGATGGGATTTGCGAGGCTCGCTCTAATTCTGCTATTGTTGAACTCGCGTGCAGACGGGCGAGATTGACACACCAATCACGTGAGGGAATGAGTTGTGTGTGTGAGCGTGTCAGAGCTGAGTAGTGAAAGCATGCTCACACAATAGGCAGCTTCGGGTTGGCCCGAAAGTCTGGCCAGCAGTTTAAAGAGAATCAAAAGAGGTCTTAAGAGCAAACCCGTCACACACACACACACACACACACACACACACACACACACACACACACACACACACACACACACACACACACACACACACACACACACACACACACACACACACACACACACACACACACACACAGACACACACACACACACACACACACACACACACACACACACACACACACACACACACACACACACACACACAGATCTCTCACATACATAATCAGTAATGCGAGACTCTACACAGTGTAATTTGCCTTTGATTGCTCTCTCTCTCTCTCTCTCTCTCTCTCTCTCTCTCTCTCTCTCTCTCTCTCTCTCTCTCTCTCTCTCTCTCTCTGTGAGAACACTGAGCTGTATTCGAATATGCAGACCCGTGTATTCGCAGCCTAATAGAGAACAAACAGAACAATTCTCACCGCATAGAATAGAATAGCCTGCAGTGAACAGGCTATATAGGCCTAATACAGCTATATAATCAGTCTATAGAATGTATTGAGTTACATTAGAATGGATTATAAGAGGTATTAAACCGTTTTTTAAAAATAATGTTTGGATTAAGGCTGTTTCCACATTCGCAGCCTATTTGATGTTGATTGTTGCAAACACTTTGCCCAAGTGTATTTTCTCACAGGCTGTTGCTTCTCTGGTAGGCCCCTACTATAGCCAACAGATCGTGTTCACAGGTATAGCCGAGTTCATAGGTCTTAGAATATTTGACATTCTGCGACAGATGGGTCTTTAGAAGGTGCCAACTAATATTAGTTCCTTCTGGAAAGGCAAGTGTTCCCTAAGAGTTGTGTGTGTCTGTTTTACTTTCGGAAAGAAGAGAAAATCTCTTAAAGAGCCGTGACGAGGCCCAGGCCGTCTTCTAAATGTATTTTAATACCCCGTCCGATTCATCCACCATCTCCTGTTTAATGAAAGGAGTTGTGGCCGGGTCTGGCTGGGGCAGGCTCATTATGCTGCAGTTAGGTAAAGGGCTGTGTGAGAGCAGCGGAGCTTAGGGTCCCTACAGGCCGGCTCACAGGCACAATACACCAGGCGCTGCCTCCAAAGGGAGGCCCTGCCATGCCATTTTACTGCCTTTGCTAACGAGCCCTTCATACGCCTTTGATATAATATCACCATTGAAATCTGGATAAATCTCCCCGCTCTAACAGCCAAATCCCATTTGATACGGGTGTGTGTATGTGACTGTGTGTGACTGTGCTGGTGAGTGTGTTGTCTCTTCACCTGCGCAGCTCTGTTCTGGCAGACGAGGTTATGGAGCCGCGCGACGCGCTAACACGCATGTTAAAACGGCCCGGCACACCGGATTTCATTAACGAATCCCCTCTCACATGACATCTCGTGAGCCGATCTGAGCTGAGTCGGAATTAGAATAAAATCTATGTTTAAGTAGATAAAGTGGATATAGCCGTCTCTATTGAGTCAAATCTGATCTGATAACAGTTATTGGATTAAGCCACACACGGGGGGGTAGTCAAAATATCTAGACGGGTCTTGGTGAATAGAGTTATGGAATTATGAATGACAATGAAATAGCTCCATTGGAGAAGCATCATAGGAAACTGGTGCACTTTTTTGGGTTTGTATTACAATATCGCATACATTTGTGAAGCATGGCTGTAGGCCGACACAAGATTTGGACAGACCTTTCAAGTTTTTATTGTCACGTGCGCTAGTATGGGCGGCAGGTAGCCTATCACTAAAGAGCGTTGGGCCAGTAACCAAAAGGCCGGTAGTTCGAATCTCCGAGCTGGCAAGGTGGGGAAAAAATCTGCCGTTCTGCCCTTAAGCAAGGCAGTTAACCCCCAACAACTGCTCCCTGGCTCCGATGAAGTAGACGTCGATTCGGAGTGGTTGGGTTGAATGCGGAAGACACATTTCAGTTGGAATGCATTGCAATTGTGCAACTGCCGTTCTGGCTTGCTCTTTCCCAACGGTGGTGTAATCATTATCAGTAGTACTATATATTTTTTTAAGTCAAGGAGAACAAAAACACACGAGAAATAGAAATAAGAAGAACATGAGATAGTAAAGTAAGCTATATACAGGGTCAGTGCCAATACCATATTTACAATGTGAAGGTATACTGGAGTGGTAGGGTTAGATACAGTGCCTTCGGAAAGTATTCAGACCAGTTGACTTTTTCCACATTATGTTACGTTACAGCCTTATTCTAAAATGGATGAAATAATAAAAAATATTGTCAGCAATCTATACACAATACCCCATAATGACAAAACAAAAACTGTTTTTTAGAGATTTTTGCTAATTAATCAAATTTAAAAAACGGAAACATCACATTTACATAAGTAATCAGACCCTTTACTCGGTACTTTGTTGAAGCACCTTTGGCAGTGATTACAGCCTCAAGTCTTCTTGGGTATGACGCTACAAGCTTGGCACACCTGTATTTGGAAAGTTTCTCCCATTCCTCTCTGCAGATCCTCTCAAGCTCTGTCAGGTTGGATGGGGAGCATCGTTGCACAGCTATTTTCAGGTCTCTCCAGAGATGTTCGATAGGGTTTAGGCCCGGGCTCTGGCTGGGCCAATTAAGAACATTCAGAGACTTGTCCCGAAGCCACTACTGCATTGTCTGGGCTGTGTGCTTAGGGTTGTTGTCCTGTTGGAAGGTGAACCTTCGCCCCAGTCTGGAGGTCCTGAGCGCTCTGGAGCAGGTTTTCATCAAGGATCTCTCTGTACTTTGCTCCATTTATCTTTCCCTCGATCCTGACTAGTCTCCCAGTCCATGCCACTGAAAAACATTCCCACAGCATGATGCTGCCACCACCATGCTTCACCATAGGGATGGTGCCAGATTTACTCCAGACGTGACACTTGGCATTCAGGCCAAAGAATTCAATCTTGGTTTCATCAGATCAGAGAATCTTGTTTCTCATGGTCTGAGAGTCTTTAGATGCCTTTTGGCAAACTCCAAGCGGGCTGTCATGTGCCTTTTACTGAAGAGTGGCTTTCGTATGGACACTCTACCATAAAGGCCTGATTGGTGGATGGCTGCAGAGATGGTTGTCCTTCTGAAAGTTTCTCCCATCTCCACAGAGGAACTAGAGCTCTGTCAGAGTGACCATCAAGTTTTTGGTCACTTCCCTGACCTAGGCCCTTCTCCCCCGATTGCTCAGTTTGGCCGGGCGGCCAGCTCTAGGAAGAGTCTTGGTGGTTCCAAACCGGTGCCGTGACCCGGATCTACAGTTGCACTGGGCTTGCTATTGGGTACATTTGAGGGGTGAATGTAGCACATGGGGATGTGTGAAACTTATTCCTCAGCCTGAAGTATGCCACTTGCGCCATGCGAGGTGCCAACTGCTAAGATGCTTCAGGAGGGCTGTCACGTGTGCTAGCAGAGGTCCCGGGTTCGTGCCAGGTATTGGTCGAATTGGGAGGAAGTGTTACTCGCTACGCAAGCAACGTCCTTTACACATAGAGAAGATATAAGGGTCAATGCAGATAGTTCGTGTAGCCATTTTGTTCGCTAGATAGCAGTCTTATCGCTTGGGGATAGAAGCTGTTCAGAAGCCTGTTGATGTCAGACTTTATTCTCTGGGTACCACTTGCTGTGCATAAACAGCGAAAAAAGTCTATGGCTTTGGTGGCTGGAGTCTTTCCTTTCACACCACCTGATATGATATAGAGGTCCTGGATGGCAGGGAGCTCGGCCCCAGTAATGTACTGGGCTGTCCACACCACCCTCTGTAGCGCAATGCAATCGAGGGTGGTGCAGTTGCCATAGCAAGCAGTGCTGCGGCCAGTCAAGGTGCTCTCAATGGTGCAGCTGTATAACTTTTTAGGATTTGAGGACCCATGCCAAATTATTAAACTTCCTGAGGGGGAAGAGGCGCTATTGCGCCGTCTTCACAACCATTTTTTTGCGTGTGTGGGAAGTTCTCGACCCGCTCCACTGCAGCCCCGTCAATGTGGTTGTGGGCGTCCTCACCCTCCTGTTTCCTGTAGGCCACGATCAGCTCCTTGGTCTTACTGACGTTGACGGAGAGGTTGTTGTCCTGGCACCACACTGCAAGGTCCCTGACATCCTCTCTGTAGGCTGTCTCATCGTCACCAGTGATCAGGCCTACGAACTTTGTGTCTCCAGCAAACACACCCCTGTGGGGCCCCCTTGTTGAGGGTCAGCGTGACGGCAGTAATGTTGCATACCCTCACTACCTGGGGTCGGCCCGTCAGGAAGTCCAAGATCCATTTGCAGAGGGAGGTGTTCAGTCCCAGGGTCCCAAGCATTTTCACTTTTGTTAGCAACATTTTTATGTATATTACACGTTTTCATTTACAGGATAGCTAGGCTCACAGTGGAGGCCTACCCTTTTTTCAGGGTTTGGGTTATTGGGGGAAAGAGATGCTGATCTGTCAAGGACAAACAAATGTGCCCTCTTAAAGGGTTGAGGGGCTTTTGGGGTTGGGACAGGGCTACGGAATACAATTTCCCCTCATAATTGGTCCTTTACGAAAAGGGATGGATAGGCTTCTCTTCAAAGCTTCCCAACCAAACATATCAGCCTTGTCTCATAGATTAGACATAACATGGTAAAAGTAAATCCAGGACACTCAAATTAGTATGATATGTTCGGTATAGTTACATAAGACAGAAGGTTACTCAAGGTAAAACAAAAGGAGGGTGGTTGGTCGAGGTGGATGGGTAAGCATATAATGCAAATGTTTAGCGACCCAAAGGTTGCGTGTTCAAATCTCTTCACAGACAACTTTAACATTTTAGCTAATTAGAAACTTTTCAACTACTTACTACTTTTTTAGCTACTTAGCATGTTAGCTAACCCTTCTCCTAACCCTAACCTTGACCCTTTAACCTAACTCCTGACCTTAAACTTAACCCTAACCCCTAGCCTAGCTAAAGTTAGCCAGCTAGCTAAAGTTAGCCACAAAAAAAATCTGAATTCGTAACATATAATACGTTTAGCAAATTCATAGCTGATTGCACATTTGCAAATTCTAAACATATTGTACGTTTGGCAAATTCGTAACATATCATAAGAATTGTAATACGTAACATATCATCCTTAATGGATGATGGACATCCACAAATGAATACATACCATACGAAACTTAACATATCATGTTAAATTGAGTAATTTGGGTTTAGGTACAGAATAATACAAAATACTCTGAGACCAGGTTGAACATATCAATCTTCTGGTAAAGAACCTGATATGACCCTGTGGATAATGCATCAATAGCCTAATGATCCAGTAAATTGTAGGCTGCCTGGCATACAGCAGAGAACAATAAAAGTCCCGTAGCCTATGCATTGTCCATAATGAGCTATATTTGTCTTTATATGCGACTGTAGCTATACTGTCTGTTACCCGAGTGCTTTGTCCTCTAGCTCAGGGGCACTGCGCATCACAGCGCCCCGCGTGTGTTTGTGCGCAGACTCATTTAACAGACCAACACACATAAATAATCAACGGAAACTAAACATATTAAATCAAGCCTTGCCTTTAGACCACATATCTGTGCCAAGTTTTTCCGCACAGTCCAGGAATCTCTAAGCAGGCTTAGAGGTCTTTTAGAAGTCCCCTTTTCGTTTTCAACGCGCGGATTGGTTACAGTGCAGCTCATTTGCATGCACCGCGGTATAAACCCTCCCGCCACTGCAGCCCTCTCGCGCTGGGAGAGCACACCTCGGAGCGAGCATAGCAGAGAGAGTCAGGGCTTATTACCTCGTCGTCCTAAAACAAACACTGTCGTACCCAACGAGACTTGGAAAGTGCTTTTGTCTTAATAAATAGTTGAGCCAAGCGCAGCCAGTTTAGTGGATTTCTGTTTTGTTATTTAAATTGTCAGGATGGGTATGAGAGGGTGGAATTGGTGGGTGCTGGTGTGCACCTCACTGGCTGTCCTGCCCGCTCTCACGGAGGGAAAGACAGTGAAGTATGAGACATTTGAGGAGGACGCCCCGGCGACTGTCATCGGAAACTTGGCCAAGGACATTTCAATCAGCCCCTCCTCGGGCTCCAAGACAAATTTCAGGATGATGAAGCAGTTCAACTCGTCTTTTATCCGTTTGAGGGAGAGCGACGGACAGCTGACTATCGGAGAGAGAATTGACAGAGAGAGAATTTGCAAACACACCCTTCACTGCCTCATCGCATTTGATGTGGTCAGCTTCTCCAAAGAGCAGTTCAAACTCATCCACGTCGAGGTGGAGGTCAAGGACATCAACGACAATTCCCCCGAGTTCCCCCGGAAAGAGTCGAGTCTGGAGATCTCCGAAAACACAGCTGTGGGCACGCGGATCCCGTTAGACTTCGCTGTGGATGAGGACGTGGGTTTGAATTACATCCAGAGCTACCAGATATCCGTTAACAGTCACTTCACCATAGATGTGCTCAGCAGAGCCGACGGGGTTAAATATGCGGAGCTTGTGCTCATGAAGGAGCTGGACCGTGAGACACAGGCTTCCTATGCGCTCGAGCTGGTTGCTATGGATGGTGGCAACCCGTCCCGCACGGGAACGACTCGCATCAACGTCAAGGTGAAAGACTACAATGACAACAGCCCGGTGTTTGACAGGAACAATTTCTCAGTCGACCTCCCTGAGGACGCACCGGTAGGGTTTCTCTTACTGGACCTGAACGCAGAAGACCCGGATGAGGGGCTGAATGGGGAGGTGGTGTATGGGTTCGGTAACCAGGTGCCATCAGAGATTCGACAACTTTTTAGAGTGGACCGCAAAACGGGACGCCTCACTCTGGAGAGCCCCATTGACTTTGAAAGCAAAAAAACGTATGAATTTGACGTCCAGGCGACTGACCTGGGTCCAAACCCGAGCCCGGCTATCTGTAAGATAGTGGTGCAGGTGCAGGACGTTAACGACAACGCGCCAGAGATCTCCATCACGCCTATGACCTCCATCACGGCGGGAATCGCCTATATCACGGAGTCTGCGGCACGCGAGAGTTTTGTTGCTCTGGTCAGCACCTCGGACAGGGACTCTGGTGCTAACGGACAGGTGCACTGCACGCTCTACGGCCACGACCACTTCAGGTTGCAGCAGGCGTACGAGGACAGCTTCATGATCGTGAGCACGAGCCCGTTGGACCGGGAGAAAATCCCTGAGTATAATCTAACAGTGGTGGCAGAGGACTTGGGTTCCCCACCATTCAGAACCATCACCCAGTACACCATCCGGTTAACGGACGAGAATGACAATGCCCCTGTGTTCAGTAAGCCGGTGTATGAAGTGGCTGTGGTGGAGAATAACGCACCGGGTGCTTACATCACCACGGTGGTCGCCAGGGACATGGACTTGGGCCACAACGGTAAGGTGAGCTACAAGCTCGCTGACACCTATGTCATGGGCTCTCCGGTGTCTGCTTTTGTCTCACTGGACCCCGCGAGTGGCTCCTTTTATGCACTCAGGAGCTTCAACTATGAAGTCATGAAACAGCTCGAGCTGCGCATCACAGCCAGCGACGGTGGGTCCCCGCCCCTCACCGGAACCGCGACCGTTAACATTAGGATAGTGGACCAAAACGACAACGCACCTGTCATCAACCAGCCCGTCCTCAATAATGGGTCCGCGGAGGTTCTGCTGCCCCGGGATGCGCCCTCAGGCTACGTCATCACCCAGGTGGAGGCGCGAGATGCTGATGAGGGCGTGAACGCAGAGCTGTCCTACAGACTGGCATCTGGAGAGGCATCCGTGTTCTCCGTTAACAAAGCCACCGGAGAGGTCTACCTCAACCGCATGCTCAGTCACGGCGTGGACGAGACCCTGTGCGTGACCGTCACTGTGAGTGACAACGGGAGACCTGCGCTCACCACCTCCGCCACGCTTCACTTCCTCATCATTGCGGGCGCCCCTCCGAGCGACAGGACCGTGTACCGGGCCGGCAGCAGGGAGGCAGGGGAGCACGCACAGTGGGACCTGTCAGTGGTGATTATCATCGTCCTCGCTGGGAGCTGCACCCTCCTGCTGTTAGCCATCATCCTCATCGCCACCACCTGCAACCGGCGGAAACGGGACAAGACTGGAGATGACACAGACTCGTACGGGGAGAAGGAGACTCTGGAAAGAGGCAAAAACAACAGCGACAACCCGCTGCTGCCGCTCCACGGAGTCGTGGGAGGGTTTGAAGCCCACACCTTCTCGAGCCAGCCCGGTTTTGCCGGGGAACACACTGGTAGCAGTGACCTGTGCTCCGCCTCAGAAGATGGGAGCGAGGTCCCGTGCGTCTACGAACCGGACAACAAACCCAAGGTGAGATTTTGTTCCTTCTCCCCCTTCCCCTCACTCTCTTTCTCTGTATGTGCCCTCATCCTCACACAGTGATCTTGTAATGTGTTACTGTCCATGGTGCTGAACTGTGCTGTTTCTCTCTCTTTTCCGCAGGGCTACTCCACTCTGCCCGGCTACGGAAACGGCTACAATAACGGTAAAGAAGTGGTCAGACCAATCACCATCTGGAAGGGCAACTCCTACACCACCATCTCCGCAAGAGACCCCGCATTCAGCGGGAAGGACAGCGGGAAAGGCGACAGTGACTTTAACGACAGCGATAGTGACATCAGTGGCACCGACCTGAAGAAGGAGGGGGTACCGGTACCCCCCATGGGCGGCCAGAGTGGTAAGAGATACTTCTATTTCTTTATCATAACCATTACAGTCATTCGAAAGAAGCCAATGTGTACGCAGTTTTTCTTTTCTGTTTGGTCGCACAAGAAGACTAACCTCTAACCCCTCCCTCCTCTATCTTTCTCTCAGGTCTATGGGCGTGTACCAGTGAGTGTAAGATTCTGGGTCACTCTGACCGCTGCTGGAGCCCTTCCACTGTACACGCTAACACCGGTCCCTCGCCCGTCCCCACCCCTACCGGCCAGACCCTCTCCTCCTTCAACAGTCTTTCCAAGACGGCCTCGCTGCCCCGAGACTCGCTCCGGCGGGACAATTATTATCAGGCGCACATCCCCAAAACAACCGGCCTGCAGAGTGTGTATGAGAAGGTTCTGCATAGAGAATATGACTATGTCCTGGTCACTCCTCCCATACCCATGAGAGTTCAGGAGATTAGTGAAATCACTATCCCAGTCTACGGTCCGACCACGACACGGTGTCCCAGCAATGAAGTCTAAAGAAGAACCTAAATAACAGCATTCAAAAATGTGTTTCATTTCATTTATAAAACCATGACAATGAGAATAACATGTTGCTTACAAATGTATGAGATTATTTGTCATGTAAATTAGTTTGTATATCCTAAAGAATATTTGTGTATTTTAAATTTTTAAGTGTTTCAATGTAAAAGTCACATTTGGACTCTATATCCAATCACTGTTAAGACTTTGTTGGGCATATACTGTGTAACTTATGCAAGGATTTGTACATAAAGAGTTTATTTTTTATAAAAAATCATAAATAAACACCGACGATGTGTACATATGAATTGTAATTATACTGATTCTAAGGCATGCCTACTATTCAAATGGCCCAGAAACCACGGTTTGATGCCGGAGACTCAATGTATCAAGTTGATAACTATGTATGAATTTATTTAAATGCAATGATGTAATAATTGTTTAGATTTTCTATCACCATATTCGAAAGAAAATAAACGTTGAAATACCGTTTTGAAACATGAATCTTGTCTCTGATTTATTTCTGTTCACTCACTCCTACATCCACCTATTTAAGACATGCTACTCTTAGTCCTGGAGGAATATGGGAGTTCAATAAAAAGTGCGTATTTGTTATTAAACAGAGGCATAATCCTTAATCAAGGCACTTTGCCCCCTTTGACAGTTAAATAATAGCCCTAATCTGTTGTACAATTGGAGCCGAGAGGTGTCGCTATTGAAAAAACTGTGCGCTCTGACAGGACAGTGGAGGAGTGAAGGATGACATTTCACCTACAACCGAATATAAACGATGAACCTCGTCTCGTCTACATTTGATTGATCATTTAGTTTGACTATTGGCAACGAAACGATCTTTCGGTCTAGTCATTCTCGCTAGAGGCAGCAGTCGGAGCCAATCAAACTCATCAATAAGATTAACATACTCATCCGTGTATATTATAATCTCCAGGGGTTTCTGCATGTCTAAAGAGTCTAATACAGTCTGTAGACCGACCTCCTCAGGGCACAGAATAATAAACAGTTGCGCACACCACTTAATTAAAACGCATATGCCCAATGGGCGCCTTCGCGTAAAAGCACGTTCGGATAGAAAACTGTTTACGCATCGATTAACTATTGCCTTTAACCACAGGATGTAATTAATGTGTTTGGTAATAAAACATGTAATGATATCTCAATCAGTGCACATACAGCTGGGAACTAGATATCCCACGTCTCCATTGAGATAATCATTTTGGATGGATATTTGTTCCCATGGGGTCTTCACGGAGTGGCCCATACTGTATCGTTAGCTCGAGATAGGTGGCCACACATTCCACAGGATCCACCTCGGACCTTGGGCCCGTTAGAACTGAGGGGGGAAGAGAGAGAGAGAGGAAGAGAGAGAGAGAGGAAGAGAGAGAGAGAGAGAGAGAGAGAGGGAGAGAGAGAGAGAGAGAGAGGAAGAGAGAGAGAGAGAGAGAGACTACTGCAAGAGCAGCTCAGATCCCCTCTGACTGAGCGTATTGTATGTATTGTATGTTCCAGGGTGATTTAAGGAAAAGCTTCCTTACAGCCTCTGCATCAGCTGTGCACGTTCACATCATTTGTGTTCCACCTACGGAACAATCCGCGTTCCCGTTTGAATAGGACTCCCAAAGAAATGTTGGAGATATACATTAATATAAACCAGACTTTCCCATTGCGCATCATATATGCCTGTCAAATATAAATACACACATTTTGACAAAGGCTTTCTTAGGTTGTGTAGGCCCACGCTGTCTGGACGTGTTTTGCACAGAAGGTAGCGCACTTGCCCTGTTGTTGGTTCAAGATCCGAACAGTCTGTTCTCTCTCAGTCTTCCAAAGCCATAACATCGTTCTACTCTGCATTCCTCGATGGACCCCTGTCCTGAGGCAGGGCGCCAAGCCAACATAGTGACAATTTAAAAAGATTCCCGGTGTGGCACGCCGCACGCGCATACTTTCCACCGGGTTTTTGGGGGATTTATTTCTCCAGGCAGGTAATATAACAATCATCGCGCATAAATAGGCAGTTTGGTTAGCCCTGCCCTGTCCCAGAGAGAGAGAGAGAGAGAGAGAGAGAGAGAGAGAGAGAGAGAGAGAGAGAGAGAGAGAGAGAGCGAGAGAGAGAGAGAGAGGATTAGTGGACACCTTTGCTCAGGCTCTCAGACCAACTCGCAGCCATGGCCGAGAGTTCAGATAAAGTGCCCATCGCTTTAGCGGGACCCGAGGACCTGCAACAGTTTATGCCACCTGTAAGTAGACTATCATATATCGTTGCTTGAGTTTCTAAATGATATACCTGTGCCAGATAGCCTAGGCTAGGGTCAGGAACTTTGTGTGGTCATTCCACGAAGACACGTGCTAATTTTTATGGAGGTGTTGATGTTGAGTTGGACTTTACGAAGGCAACGCATTATAAATGCTTTGTAAACTATTTTTACAAACAATTATCATTTTTCGAACCCAGTATAGGCGGCATTCATGTAAATTGTTGATGTGTTCATCACAGGCATACACTGCCGTGGCAGTTAAACCGGTGGCCACCGGCCGCCTGCTGAAGTCCGGGATTGTGGTTTTGATCGCCGGGGCAATACTGCTGCTGTTCGGGGCTATCGGAGCTTTTTACTTCTGGAATAATAACGACAAACATGTAAGAGATTTAACATTAGTCCTTCTGTAATAATGGACTACAGCGAATTCAAGAGGCATTGGGCCTTGAACCAGCGACTCTTGTCTCTCCATGGTAGGCCTAATGTTAAAAGCTGATAAATCATATCATTGTGTTGAGCTATGCCATTTAGGTGTTGGAGCGCTTGGGAAAAGTCAAGAGCGTATAATGAATGGAAGCCTTGTGTTTCTGAGACTTGGGAAGGGGGGAATGGGGGGGGGGGGCTCATAGGGTCCTGTTGATGTCCCGGGGACGAGAGGTGTAATCGAGGTAAGCCTAGGCTACTGCCGAATAATAAAACAATTATGTGTATGATTTGAATACATTTGGTAGCTATAGGCCTGCATGAGTTTAAATACATTGCCTGAACGAGAATAGGATAATCATTTGGTTGTTTTTCTCGCTGCTTCAAGGATGGAGATGGGGGAGGGGGGTGTTAACAAAGCCCACCTATTATGAAGAAGAAGAAGACCCCCCCCCCCCCCCCCACACACACACACACTCCTTATAGGTGTGACAACATTCCCTGTGTGTGTATGTGTGCGTGTGTGGCAGGTCTACAACGTCCACTACAGCATGAGTATAAATGGTAAGGTGGAGGAGGGCTCTATGGAGATTGATGCTACCAACAACATGGAGAGGTTCCGTACTGGGAGTGGAAACGAGGAGGCAGTGGAGGTCCACGACTTCCAGATTGTACGTTTGAAAGACAACAAAAATCATTCCAATTCCAATTGGTACATTGACGGCTAAATCAATTTTGTAACATGTAAGATGCACATTGTTATTTTCTTACAAGCAATTTCCTCTCCTCCCTCTCTCCCCAGGGTATAACTGGTATCCGTTTTGCTGGAGGAGAGAAGTGTTACATTAAGACCCAGGTCAAAGCTCATCTGCCTGACGTGGAAACACTCAACAAAGACTCTCTTCTGTTCGACCTGGTAGGAATGACCCCCCCCCCCCCCTCTCTCTCTGTGTTTATTTCTGGGTTACCTATGACCACGACACACCTACCTACTGTCAGACACAGTTAACATTGGTTGTGTGTTGTGGGGGGTTGAGGTAGATATAGGGACTGAGCTAATTTAAGCGATTACAGGAGAGCTGTATGATGAACTGAGTGGTTTACTGGCTGGGTTGGCTGTGTGTTTGTGTCTGTCTGTGGTTAGTTGGCTTGGATGTGTTTAGCCCAAGGGTAAGGGCTTGTACAAGTAAAGGAAGAGATTGTTGCAGATTGGTATCCAGCCCCAAACATGAGCTCTCTCTTGCTCTGATCTGGAGGATCTCTTCTGCCACAAACTATCCCCAAACAAGACCTGTGATCTGGGCTCACCTGACATACATAACTCCCCCACCCCCCATACCGCAAGTCATGTGTGATAACCCTAACTGTCATGTTGTACATTTCTCAAAAAGTTAAGTAAATTTAGAAGTATTTGATGGGACGGTGAGCCGAGAGGACACCCATACACCCACACACACGCACTCGTGCGTGCCGCTCAGAGAGAGGGATTGCTTTCACTCGTGAGTCATGTTTTCACACTCTCTCTCTGGCCAAACTGAAATGAGACGGGTTGGATCAACACACTGATCTTAGCAACATCTGAACAAGCCTGTCAAGCTGTCACAGTGCTGCAAGATGTCTGTGTTTCTGTGTGCGTGTTTGTGAGTGTGTGTAAGCTGTCCCACTGCCGAAATGAGGCTTTCTGGTTATTCAAATCAGTTAGCGCTGTGTATGCTCCATGCACACATCGTTAAACATCACGCAGGCCATCGCACGCACACACACACACGCCTCTCTGCCTCGTCAACAGCCATTTATTTATTCCACGGTGTGTGCTAGACAGTGTGTGTTTGTGTGTATGTTGGGCTCAGATAGTGAGATGTGGTTATAATAGTAGCTGCAGGCTGGTCATCCAACAATATCTCAGTATTCAAATTTTGTCCAGGAGGTGGCATAAATGTCTGTGGGTGAAGTGAAAGTACAATACATGACCAAAAGTACTTGCACACCTGTGTGTCGAACATCTCATTGCAAAATCAAGGGCATTAATATGGAGTTTGTGTCCCCCTTTTCTGCTATTACAGCCCCCACTCTTTTGGGAAGGCTTTCATTTCATGACGCTCCCGACGAAAAGTTCTTGTGCGGTGAGCCGAGAGGACACACCTGCTTCCAGAGGCAGTTTGGAACTCGGTCAGTTTGGAACTCGGTAGTGAGTGTTGCAACTGAGGACAGACAATTTTTACGTGCTATGCGCTTCAGCACTCGGTGGTCCCGTTCTGTGAGCTTGTGTGGCCTACCACTTTGCGGCTGCACCGTTGTTTCTCCTAGACGTTTTCACTTCACAATAACAGCACTTACAGTTGACCGGGGCAGCTCTAGCAGGGCAGAAATTTGACCAGATTTGACGAACTGACTTGTTGGAAAGGTGCCAGGTTGAGTGTTACTGAGCTCTTCAGTAAGGTCATTCTACTGCCAATGTTTGTCTAAGGAGATTGCATGGCTTTGTGATCGATTTTATACACCTGTCAGCAATGGGTGTGGCTGAAATAGCAGAATCCACAAATTTGAAGGGGTGTCCACATACTTTTGTATTTATAGTGTAAGTAAGGGTTAAGGTTGGTAACAGAAAACATTTGACAGTTAAGCATAAAAAACTTGACGGTTAAGTTTAGGCAATAAGGTAAGGGTTAAGGTTTGTGACAGGGTGAAAACAGAAACAATTAAAACGATTGCCTAACACTGGGATTGAACCCGCGATCCTCGCCTAGCAAGCCGCTAGAGAGTAATATGTGCTCACGTTGCCCCTATTGGACGGTAATTGAAGGCATCTCCCAACGTCCTCGTGACATGGACAAACGTTGAATACGGAAGTCTATCCGGTGTGATCTTGCTGGGTTATCTGTTGTGATTTAGAGATGGGAAATATGGGTACGTTAACCTCTTATCAGTGGCGACACACACACACACACACACACACACACACACACACACACACACACACACACAGTCAAACACAGACAGAGAGAATGGGTTAGATAAACTCATCAGTCCTGCACTGGAGAACGCTTGCTGTTGTTTGTCCCCCAAGCTAATCATTTAAAATGAAAAATAAAAGTGTGCTCACGTAGGTTAGATGATAGCACTCCCCTAAATATCTATTACCTGTTTAGTAACCAGTAACACAGGTATATTACTCTAGTAATACAATGTTATTATTCGTGTTAGCAGTGTGTGTGTGCGTGTTTGATCTGCACATCAGCAGGGAGACTTTATAAAATGTAGGCCATCCTGCTTTTCCGTCAGCTTGTTGACTTGATGTGAATGATTCTTGACGTTGTTTAAGCGCCTAAACGCTGGAGAGAATCTGAGGGCTTCTCATAGACAGGAGAGCTACTGTGTCTTCGACTGAATCTCCCCCTGGGGATTCATAAAATCTGTTTCTAACCCAGAACCAATCTGTCTGTAATGAACACTAGCTCAGGGACTATATATTTACAGAAGGCTTGAGGGATATCCCTTTTGTGTTATGTACTTTGCTCGGTTTCATTAAGAAAATATGCAAAGGATTAAAACAGAAAACGAGGAACGAGATAGGAAACCACATCAAAACAAACCAGGGGTCAAAAGAGTCGTAAGAATATTGCAATTATACAGGAAAATAATTACAATATCAGTCAGACAGTGTAAGCCCAGGGACATTCCTTAAAAGCTTGTCTGTCTGTCTGTCAACACTGTATAGTCGAGAGCTACTTTTTTTGTTTCTTTTTGTTTTTATTGTCAGAACCACTGGTGCAGTGAAATGGGTTGTTTTAATTGGGCTAGATTCAATCTGTAGTGCTGAAGATCTGCACGGTTGAAATTTAAACGCAATGTTCCCGCGTTCGCGGAGACTGCATTCACGCCACGGTGAACTGCATATGCCGGCTCAAATGGAAATGACCTTTAAACTTCCATCGCGCCTCGGCGCAGATTTTCAACGCTATAGATTGAATATAGGCCTTATAGGATACACATTAGAATCTTCGTCCTGTAATTACATAACCCACCCCTCTCCCTATCTCTCTCTCCAGGAGGATGAGGTGATGCCTGCTAAGTTTGAGGAGGACTCTCTGATCTGGGTGGCGGCTGACATGCCCCTCTCTGACCCCACCTTCCTCAGCTCCAAGATCCGCGATTTGTGTGGAGACCTGCCAATCTTCTGGCTCCGCCCTACCTACTCCAACGGTACCCAATTAGCACCTGTATATTCTCACACACAAGTCCTGTATTTGAAGGACAACAATAAGTTGTGAAAGTGACTGGTCATCTTCAAACAACGCACATAGCAACATGATGCACTGGAGATAAGCAAAACAGTACAATTAGTATTTTCTTTCCCACAATTAGTGTATAAAACATTAAAAACACCTTCCTAATATTGAGTTGCACCCCCTCCCTTTTACCTCAGAACAGCCTCAATTTGTCAGGGAATGAACTCTACAAGGTGCTGAAAGTGTTTCACAGGGATGCTGGCCCATGTTGACTCCAATGTTTCCCACAGTTCTGTCAAGTTGGCTGGATGTCCTTTGGGTGCTGGACCATTCTTGATACACACAGGAAACTGTTGAGCATGAAAACAGCAGCGTTGCAGTTCTTGACACAAACCGGTGTGCCTCGCACATACTACCAAACCCCGTTCAAAGGCACATCAATCTTTTGTCTTGCCCATTCACCCTCTGAATGGCACACATACACAATCCATGTCTAAATTGTTTCAAGGCTTAAAAATCCTTCTTTAACTTGTCTCCTCCCCTTCATCTACACTGATTTAAAGTGGTTTGAACAAGTGACATCAATAAGGGATCGTACTGTAGCTTTCACCTGGATTCACCTGGTCAGTCTGTCATGGAAAGAGCCGGTGTTCTTAATGTTTTGTACACTCGGTGTAGGTGTGGTGGTTCCAAAGGTGGCTCCAATAATGCCCGGATGTCAACATATGTTGTGTTGGCCTAGATAGCATATTAACGGTTTCTGTGCTCTCCCCAGGTGGACAGAGGAAGAGGAGGGCAGCCCCTCGGCAGCGCCGCCAGGCACCCGGGGCAGAGGAGGAAGTGGATCCGGAAGCAGAATTTAACCCTGAGAATCCCTATCATGTGAGTGCCTTCGCCCACTCAATCAGTGTGCTGTGTAACTTCAAATTCCAGCAGCACAGCTCTAATGTTTGGCCTTCTCAGACAGTGTTTGTTGTGTCACCACAGGCCTGTTCTAACAACCAGACTACATATCCTCTTAGAGGTACAGTATAATGTTACGCTCTCACGCCCATGTCAACAGCTGAGCGTCTGACAACGGGTCAAATGGTTCCTGTCCCGTCTCTCTCCCAGCATGCACAGCTGTGTGAGCAGGAACAGATGCTGGGTTCACGGTATCACCCTGAGCGACCACGCTTGTCACCCCAACTGTGTGTGGGTGTGTGTGTGCACGCCTGTCCCTTGGAGCATGTGTGTGTGTGTGTGTGTGAGAGAGATCGCTGTCACCCTGAGTCTGTCTGCGCCTCAGAGACTCCTTTAGAATACCAAACTAAAGTTCCATTGAGGCTCTGTGTGAATAGCTCCACTATGAATCTCCCCACGCCCTGTTCCCCCACCATGTATAGCCCTCTAGACTCCCCCTAATCCCAACTGCTCCTCCTCCAGACGCCCCCAGACCACCACAGACATAGAACCAGACTCAGTGTTTGCATTTCAGATAACCCATTGAATAAGAAATACATTTCTTAGTTCTTCAGAGATGCATTTCTACACAGACATTTCTACAAATGCTGCTACTACCAGTATTTAACACGACTTCTCCCCTTTCACTCAACATGTAGCGTGGTCTGGAGGGCGAGGAGGGCACAATGACCTTTGATCCCATGCTGGACCACCAGGGCGTGTGCTGTACGGAGTGCCGGAGGAGCCACACCCAGTGCCAGAGGATCTGTGAGCCCCTGGGCGGGTTCCAACCCTGGCCCTACCACTACCGCGGGTGCAGGGTGGCCTGCAGAGTCATCATGCCCTGCCGCTGGTGGGTGGGTCGCATCCTGGGCATCCTCTAAACACTCCCTGCCTAGACCTGGAGTGGTAGAATCCAGAGAAAGACAGGTGGTGGAGAGAGAGAGGGGAAAGAAAAACAGAAGGGGGGGAGAAGGGGGTAGAGAGGGGAGCGAGGGAGAAAGAGAGATAGGTCAACACCAAATTGAGTAATTAGCTTGGCTAGGTATAGTGCAGTTCACTTAGGATTTGGGCAAGGGAGGGAGAGAGACAAGGACTATTTTTTAAAGGGGAGCGAGCAAACAATCAATCAAGGATATTCAGTTTTCAACCATAACAGAGAAATATGTATGCTGTAACACATACGGTAGGTAGGCTACAATACCATAAGTTGCATATCATTATTCATACCATACTCTTAAGAGTACCTGCATACTACATACCCTGTGAAGACATCAACCTGTCTGATCTTGTCACCCTTTTTGTATATTGTATATCAATAGTTATATCTTATTAGTGACTGACATGACGGATAGTGATGTGTAAACTTACCTTTCAGTTTTTCCCTTTGCCTTTTGATGGAAATAAATGTAAGCCATAACAAGTATTCTGTAGGCAGAAGTTAAAGTAAATGAGTTGGACTAGACTGTCAGCTGTGCGTGTCTGTAGCTATTCATCACGCTAGTGAGAAATGTTTCTGTCCTCCAGACCGTTGTTACTCATTTCCCAACAGTTTCTCCAGATGTAGAGCCTACTAACATCTACTGTACACTGTCTGGTATTCTCCTTAAAACACTGCGTATTCTCCATCAGCGTTAATTAACTATTTCAAAGTGCAAATTCAAATGAATAAATGGTATTTTAAGTAATCATATAAACGCATCATTTTTGCATCACTAGATCATAGTAGCGCATTAGTTCAGTAATGTACTGACCTCAAAAGATAAGACAATTCATACTGTGCAAAGGAAATGAGTCTACTGCATGTTATGGTTCAACAGCCGAGATCAATGATACTATACATACAGTACGCATGCAGGCACACTTACACAAGCAGCCGTATGTACATGCAAACACACTGGAGTTTATACAAAACACAGTAGTTGATCAATAAGGTAAACAACTGGAGCGCAGCAGAGTTTGAGAGGTCTGGGTGGCTATAATGAGCCTAAAAGACTATGCAGCCGTCACGCTCTGATATTACCCACGATGCAAAGTGCTTAGCTCCTTTTGATGTCAGGAGAGCAGCTCCAGGCAGGGGTATGGGAGGGGGCAGTGTGTGTGTGTGTGCGATGCAGTTATATCCGAAGCCACAAACAGTTTTTGATTGTCACGAGAGATGAAACGACGTGCAATGCATCTAACCCAACTCAGCGAGGAAGGGGTGTTTGAGTGAGTATGAATTTAAAACTTAACTAGGTGTGAGAGCTGATGATGCGGATAGCAGGCAGGCAAATGCATATTAATGCTCCCGTGCTTCTTTTACGCAACGCCCACTCGTAGCAGAGAGAAGTGGAGCGTGTGTGAGGATGAGGTCTATGCCTTCTCTAATACAGTAGATCAAAACAGTACGATAAGCGTGTTTGGGATTGGTGATGCTAGCTTTCTTCAGGTCTCAACACTAAACACAGCAAAACTCAAAATTGTGATCCAGAAAATAAATCATTTATTTACATTGAAGTTTGAATCACATTGAGGAAAAGGAAATTAAGACTCCAGACTTCCATTTCATGACTGTATTGCTGCTGATGTGGAAAAAGAACTGATTCTATGAGTGTACAGGGGGAAAAAAAGGGGTTTCATTTTTCATAAAAGCAGTGAATGAGGCGATAGAAACATTTCCAACCTCCAACCCCAGAAAAACAACAGGCTTTGAAAACAAGAACCGGCCATTGCTGAGACAAGAAGAGGTGAAAAGGGTTTCCGTTTCAACTCATCACCACCTTTAACCAGGTTAACCATCAAACAGCCAGAACTGACCATGAGGATGATTCCTACTGTTTCTAGGAAAAACAGTTTGATATATCTATGACAGTCTTCATAGAGTGTGAGAATGGTTTAATGGAGGGTAAATAGTGGTTTCTGGATTGCTGCTGAGAATCACCAAAGCTCTAAAAACCAATATTGACAGACAGACTGGAAGGGGGAGGTGTTGGAAAAGGTGGGTTTTGGCGAATAAGGTGGACGTCCATCGGAGGCAGAGAGAGAACGAGAGAGTTGGCCCGGGAGAAAGCAATATTGACAGACTGCCTGGGATGAGGAGTGTGTGGGGTGGTGGTGGTGTTGGGGTAGAGGAGATATGGGGCGGTCCATTTGAGCCAGAGAGGGGGAGCGTAGGACTGTGTAGTACAGAGAGAGCGAGAGAGACACCCCTCTGGTTCTTCAGTATTTCTTAAACTCCACGTCGTCTGGAGGGCTCATCTCCACCGTTCTCTTCCCCACGTCCGTCCAGTTGGTGCTCAGGACTGTACCACCTGACTCCATCTACAGGGGGAGGAGTGTAAGTCAGTGATACTGCAAAAAAATAAAACTACATCTCTCAGTTTCTCTCCGTGTGCAAGTGTGTGTGTATATATAAAGACACTCACAAAGGACTTGTTCATGGCCCGTTTGACCTCGTCGGTGCCGTCCCCGTAGATCTGTTGGAAGAGTTTGTTGAGCGCTGCGTCTCCCTCCAGTTTCTCCTTCTTCTCCTCCTCACTGATGTCCACCACCACCTTGTCCCAGTTACGGCTGGAGTGGGACGAAGACGGGTACTGGTCTGAACAGGAACACATGTTTAGAGGGAGAGAGGGTTACCATGGGTACTGGGCAACACAGGAGAGGGGGCTTTCAGTAGTACAAACCAAATGCTGTAAAAAAAATAAAAAATAGTTAAATGTATTTGTTTAGCGGTATGGCTGGTATATGTGTAAAGGAGAGAGAGCAGAGGAAACTGTGTGTGCGTGAGATACAGAGGTACTCACTGGGGGTGAAGTGTTTGACGCTGGGCTCCTGTCCTTTCCCCTCCAGTTTCTCCCACCTGATCCCCTCCGTCTTCTTCATTTTGATCTCCACCTGAGAAAAAGAGAAGGGGGTTAGAGGGAGAAAGAGAGAGGAGTGGAGGAAGAGGGTGTGGAGAGCAAGGAGAGAGAGAGAGAGCGAAGCCAATGTCTTTAGTTATCGTCACGTCTATATAGGGCTCAACACATGAGATCAGAAGACGGTAGCTCAGCGCTCACCAGTCTCTTCTAATGGTGGGATCAGCTCACGGCAGAGAGAGACAGTGATATGCGGGGGCACAGCTCACTCCCAAATCTTCCTGACAGAGAGTGCTAACGAGACATCTGTCAGCTCAAGGGGCCGGAGAGTGTGTGATCAGATCAGCTCAACGTACGTTTGTTTGTGTGTGGGGGTGGGTGAGAGCTATCTGTCTGTCGACCAGTGGCAGGAACACACATTTCTGGACAGATCATTACGTCGGAGGAGAGGAGACGAGAAGAGAGGACATCCGCCACCACATGCGAGCTGCAGTGACAGGCCTCATACCAGTGGGACACTTAAGCTGCCGAATTCTCCAGTACCACCCCCCCCCCCCCCCCCCCCCCCCTCAATCTTGTGTGTGTGTGTATGTATTTAAGTGTGTGTGTGCGCAGAGAGAGAGAGAGCATGTGTGTTTAGAGACAAAGTTTGACAGAGTTTTGGCGTGGGGGGGGGGGGATGCGCTGGCATGTCGACGCATTTAAAATAAAATTTCTGCTCTGTTGAGTTAAGGGATGTTTCATTCATGAACGTGTCAGGAGCAGACGCCAGAGCATCAAGAGGCTTGCTCACACACACACACGACTAATAGATGAGCTCAATTCTAACCCAAGACTAAACACATCAAATCTTAGGACTGAATGCTCAACAATGACCCATGCTTAACTGATGTTCACATGGCGCCCTTCTCTATTGAATATTTACAACCAACATCTGTCTGCAGACACCGACCTAGTCAACCTTCGTGTACAGTGTAGGGGAATGGACTGGGAGACGAGGCAGAGACACACAGACCCCTTGCAGTGGCAGGGAGGTTTTTATACTCTTATGTGCACACAGAGAGTGAGTGAGTGTGGTGATAACTGATGCAGTCTGTGCCCATGCAGAGTGTGTGCTGGGGGGCTATACAACATTAATCTGCTGCCACATCTGTGTCTCTGCGTGTTAAAGGGACGTGGCAGGCGAGGGGCTGGGTCTTAAAGGGATGTGACAGCACCGTCACATACAGGACCACCACCCACAGCTCCCAGGGGCCATACTGAGCCACACACACACACGCCTGTCAGTCTCTCAGAGGGGGAGTTGTGTCCCATGTCACCAGTCCCACGTGCTCTTACCCCCACCGAAGTCCCCCCTGTCCTACACTCACCAGCCCCGGTCTTATACAACATATGCACACACACACACGCCCCCTCCCCTCTGCCCTCCACATACAAATCCACATACAAAGAGTCTCCCATCTCAGCCCTTCACAAAGTAGCCCCTACTTTAGATTACAGCAGAGAAGATTTGAAAAAGCAACTTAACAAATAAATAAATAAAAACAGGAACAGTCTGGCGAGGGAGGCTGACAGGCATGGAAATTACAGAGGGAGGCTGTATGTTATCTATTCACAGAGACGAGAGGAGTTTGGAGCAGAGCGAGTGTGCGCGTGCGTGTTTACCCTTCCGTTCTGATCAAACACTCTGGTGTGTAATTGGCTCCCTGTTGTCATGGCGACCCCGCGGGTTAGAATGCCTCATAGCCGACGACGGGAGGTCAGAGAGGGTAGCACTGACGAGTGCGTGTGTGCACAACACACACACACACAGGACCAAGCATTACCAATATCACGTGAAGACGGCACAATAGTGTTAGGTGTGTTTCCTGTACGAGCAACTGTGCATAGTACAGCCTAGTATCCCTTCCTAAGTGTCCTCTGAAGAAAGCTGGGAAAGTAAACCACCATTGGGAAAGGGAAAAAAAACACACTGAGTACTGCAGTTGGTGTCGTTAGTCTGACTAGTGCAAAGCCCTTGGACACAGAGAGTAGTTAGTTAGGGACAGGTTTGGCCCGGGTCTCTTCTGGTGGGTCTCTGTGACGCTTGCTCATACCAGGATGCTGCGCGGCTAAAATGAAATCAGAGAAGCGTCAAATAATCGCAGCACACTCCCTCACGTGCGTGCTCTCTCTCACAATAACTGAACACAGTTCACCTGTTCAGAGATCAGGTCTCTCAGTGTGCCTAGTGGAAAGGAATGCAACCATCGACTGATGTGTTTAGTGTGCGCATTTGTCCTCGTGTCATGTTTGAGTGTGAATACTGTGTATACATATACAGTAAGTGATAGTGTGTTTTACATGTGTACATTCTCTATATTTCTGTGTGTGTGTGTGTAGGACCATGAGAGCCTGTGGAGCCCTGTGGACCAGGGAACAGACAGGGCTTTGTGGGAGTGGAGGGGGCCTAAACTCACTTCTCTCCCTCCCCAAACTCCATCCCCTTCTCTTCCTTTAAGACTGACTCTGTGTGTGTGTGTGTGTGTGTGTATTACGCACAAGATTAAGTTTGTGTGCATGTTCGCAGTGCGTGTTGGACGACCATTAAAAAAAAAGACGACAAGTAGTTGAATTTTGTAATGTAGAAATAATTTGAAAATGCTCAAATACATTCCCATGGATATAACCCAGGCATTTGAAAAAAGTATTTTAAAACACTTTCAAACAGTAGGCTATTTATAGGAAATTATTTTTTAAATACTTTCAACAGAAGTAGTTGAGTCGGGCCATATTATCGGAATATACTCAAATACACATAAGTATTTAAATAACAAAATAGACATGTATTTGAACCCAGGTCCAATGACAACCTGTGTGTGTGTGTCTTAGGCAGTCATCTGCCCCTCTTTTCCCCTCCTCTCCTATTCTAAGACTGGGTCTTTGTTTGAGCTTCAACACACGTGCACCTCTGGTATGCAGTGCCTGATGTTGCCATGGCGAACTGTGAGTGAGTGTATGTATGGGAGTATGGAGAGGGGCTACGTCCTCCAGAGGGTGGAAACTAGTTTTAGCATTGGCCGGCAGGAACTCAGCAATAACCTCTTCTCTAGCTCACTATATTCTATTCCTCCTCTCCCTCTGTGTCCCACCATCTCCTTTACTCTCTGCTTAGCTAGAGGCTGCACGTCTGTCGGACGACCAAATCATCTCCTCACTCGTGTCTCTGTCAACCCTCCCCCTGTTGTGCCGTGTGTGTGGCATGTCCCGCCGTCTCGTTAGACTGAGCACCATCTCATGCCCCAAACGAGTCCCAACAGGCTGCACCCACCCCCAGATTCCCAACGCACACTAGATGGATGAGCTGAGTGCCTCTCTCACATGTACACACGCACAGGATGAGTCTCTCGCACACACACACACACCCACTTAGTTTCGAAACAGTCACACTCATTGCATGTGTGACACAAGCTTGAAATGGATACAGAGACCTTTTCAAGTTTGTCATTAATACACAATAACAATAGTGCATTTTCACATTCTGAAGGATTGACCACAGGCTTCTATGTCGGTTCCAACATAATAAAGTGGGAGTGAGTAAGAATAAGCACGGAGAGATGCCTACGCACTAATTACTATACACTACATACTCACTCATTTGTGTACAATAAGAATTGCCCTTCCCACTCATTATTGGCCATAATTAGTTACAACTGCAGAGCTTGTTAATTCTCACAGGGCAGAGTTCTAGTGTGTGTGTGTTGACCCAGTCAGGGCTGTATTAAAGAGGTTTCTCCTCCTCCCAGTCTTTCTGCTCCACTAATGGTTAATTATCACATTCCAGTCTGGTCATTCTCTGGTTAACCTGCTGTGTTTAATCACATGTCTAAGGGTTCCTGGGGACTGCATATAACCTTGACGACTGTGGTTTTACACACATTTCAACAGTGGGTACATTTTCTCAGTTCTTGAGGCAAATGATATGACATTTCTGATAGGCCGAGGAGTATGGAGTATTACCTTAGTGGAGAGGACCTTGAAGGTGCTGTGTTGGGGGACGATGGGATGCAGCAGGTTCATGTTCAGGCTGAAGTCCCCCCCCGACGGAAGTTTCACCACCGCCGACAACTACAGATAGAATCACACATTACACACACACACACACACATCCTCCACTGCAGACCATTATAGAGGATTGGGGATAGGATGTTTGTTCAAATTCACCCCGAGGGTGTTTTAGTGCTGGTCTTAGATCAGTTGGGCTTTCTTTCTTCGATTGAGGATTTAGACTCGGGGAGAGTAAACTGTTCCTAGATCTGAGCTTACAGGCACCCCTGGGGGCATAGCTGGGCCCAAAGGGAGTGAGTGTGTGATACAGCAGTGGTTCCCAAACTTTTTAATAGTCCCATACACCTACAAACATTCAACCTCCAGCTGCGTACCCCCTCTAGCACCACGGTCAGCGCACTCTCAAATGTTTTTTTTTTGCCATCATTGTAGGCCTGCCACACACACATTTATTAAACTTAAGAATGAGTGTGTTGTCACAACCCGGCTCGTGGGAAGTGACAAAGAGCTCTTAAAGGACCAGGGCACAAATAATAATCAATAATTTTACATATAAAACCTTATTTGTTCATCAAATAACTCACCACAGGTTAATGAGAAGGGTGTGCTTGAAAGGATGCCCATAACTCTGCAATGTTGGGTTGTATTGGAGAGTCTCAGTCTTAAATCATTTTCCACACACAGTTTGTGCCTATATTTAGTTTTCATGCTAGTAAAGACTGAGAATCCACTCTCACATAGGTACGTGGTTGCAAAGGGCATCAGTGTCTGAACAGGGCGACTGCCAAGGCAGGATACTCTGAGCGCAGCCCAATCCAGAAATCTGGCAGTGGCTTCTGATTAAAATTACATTTTCACAGAGCTGTTTGTTGCAATTTCGATGAGGCTCTCTTGTTCAGATATCGGTAAGTGGACTGGAAGCAGGGCATGAAAGGGATAATGAATCCAGTTGTTTGTGTCATCTGTTTCGGGAAAGTACCTGCGTAAATCCACACCCAACTCACCCAGGTGGTTCGCTATATCACATTTGACATTGGCCGTAAGCTTGAGTTCATTTGCACACAAAAATATCATACAATGATGGAAAGACCTGGGTGTTGTCCTTGTTAATACAGACAGAAGAGTTCCAACTTCTGAATCATAGCCTCAATTTTGTCCTGCACATTGAATATAGTTGCGGAGTCTCTGTACTCCTAAATTCAGATCATTCAGCTGAGAAAAAACATCACCCAGATAGGCCAGTCGTGTGAGAAACTCGTCATCATGCAAGTGGTCAGACAAGTGAAAATTATGGTCAGTAAAGAAAACCAAGCTCGTCTCTCAATTTAAAAAACGTATCAATACTTTGCCCCTTGATAACCAGCGCACTTCGGTATGTTGTAAAATGGTCGCTGCCCATATCATTGCATAGTGCAGAAAATACACAAGTTCAGGGGGCTTGCTTTAACAAAGATAACCATTTTCACTGTAGTGTTCAAAACGTCTTTCAAGCTGTCAGGCATTCCTTTGGCAGCAAGAGCCTCTCGGTGGATGCTGCAGTGTACCCAAGTGGTGTCGGGAGAAACTGCTTGCGCGCGATTGCCCACTTCACTTTGTCTCCCTGTCATGGTTTTTGAGCCATCAGTACAGATACCAGCATGAGCAGCAGCTACGTTTGGCTACATACGGACCGTTAGTGGAATTCCAGTGAGAGTAACGGTTAATGCAATTGGATGTTAATTATTTGACTAGGCTACCTGGATTTGACATTGTGTTATTTCGCTGAACACTAGATGGTTTAATTGTATTCTTTTGCCAGTGAAACGAGGCTACTCCGATGAGAAGATAAAAAAATCTCATCCAAATGTTGGAAAATATCACATTTTTTATTTCAAATTTTAAAAAGTGACATTTTTATTTGGCGTACCCCTGATGGCATCCCTGCCATAGATCCTCTGGAGGGCAAGCCCCCTAGCTATCTCATTAGCCCTAATAGCACCTCCCCTACTATTCTCAGAACAGAAAGAGTGGGTGAGGGCAAAAGAAGGGAACGAGATGTGGAACTGGAAATCGGGCATCTCTGTGTGTATCAGAGAGAGCTGCTCTCCTGTAGGGGGACCTCAGCAGAGAGAACAACTAGGCTAGGGCGGTACACTGGGGTATTGGAAAGCGCCACAGGATGGCTTTTCAATACTGTCAAAACTACTTTTCCAATACATTTTAATATGTAGCTACTGTTTAAGTTAATACCTGCAGTCAACTTTTGCAATACGTTAAGAGATAAAGCAGATTGCGTTCTTCATTTCACAGGTCACATTATGGAGCTTACCATAGTTCCCCTAGAACAGTTGAACCAGTCACATGTTTGTTTGTAAATAGCACAATGGGAGAAAGCGGAAGCAGGTTGGTCCATAGCACATATATCAGTCTGTTGTGTGGCGCACAGTTGGCATTTTCCCCCCCCTGTGCTTCCTACTTGTG
This sequence comes from Salvelinus fontinalis, assembly GCF_029448725.1. NCBI lineage: Eukaryota > Metazoa > Chordata > Actinopteri > Salmoniformes > Salmonidae > Salvelinus > Salvelinus fontinalis. Next base: position 38,280,646 of record NC_074690.1, read on the forward strand.
TTTTCCCCCCTCTGTTCTTCTCTTCTATGTTCACATGCTGCACTTCCTTCAGAAAAGCATGCATCACAACTTTGTTCATTATCACAATTTCTCTTGATCACTTTCACTTGTAAAATGTCCACACTCACCGAAAATGACATTCACTAGCTATTCTTGTATAACTTTATGAGCTGGTTTGCTTGTCTTTACAATTAGTTTACATTTCCCCCACTTACTAGCATTTAGCATCTATGTGATTTTGCTATTAGTTTGTGCTAATATTGATAGCATTGTGGTAATAGACTTTTCTTGCCTTTTTAGCAAGAAAAGTGCTATGCCGGTAATACTGTAAATCATGGGATGAGAGAAACTCTGGATACCGCCCAAGCCTAACAACCTCCCATCGTTACTAATCTACCCCCACACCCCACCTCTGGGAAGACGACTCCCCCGCCTTTCCTCTGTCATTCCATAATCCTCATCAGCCTTTTTATATGCCACACCTGTCAGTTGGATGGATTATCTTGGCAATGGAGAAATGCTCACTAATTGGGATGTACTCATTAATGCACAACATTTGAGAGAAATAAGCTTTTATGTGCGTATGGAACATTTCTGGGATCTATTATTTCAGCTCATTTTTTAAAGTCAGTGTAAATAAGATGAGAAATAGACATGTCTAGAGTTGGCTTCCCCAGTGACTACAGTACTGGGCAGCTGATACTCGGGCAGCACTTCTGACAGTTTAGAACTGTCATGCTCTCTCTTCAAGAGCTTCTTACACTGACTTCTCTGTGTGTGCGTGTGTGAGAGAGGGTGTGTACCTGTCTCTCGTCAAAGTTGATGTTGACCCCATCCTTAGGCACATTTTTCACCATGATGGTGACGATGACCTGAGACTCTGTCTGGTACCAGTCATGCCTGAGGACATAAACACTTAGTACAGGTTGCCCCTGAAGAGTAGGAACAAGTTATCCACCTTCCTGCGCACATCGTGTGCATCCCAAATGGCACCCTATTCCCAATATAGTACAATACTTTTGACCAGGGCCATAAGTATTCCAAATGTAGTGCACTAAGTAGAGAAAATGGTGCCATTTGCGACTCAGCATGAACTGTACTTACTTAATGTGTGGCGTCGGTGTCTGCTGGGGCATCCAGTCATCCCAGGAAGAGAGAAAGTTTAAACAAACACACAAAACAAGCGAGAAAAAGAGAAAGATTTAATGATGAGCTTAGGCCTTTAGACCAGACAGAATACGGTCTGAAATACTGAGTGTAACATTGCCCCCATGAGGCAGAGAGTGGAACTGAAAGCCAGAAGGCAGGGGTGTCAACCTCTTTCCATGGAGGGCCGAGTGTCTGCGGGTTTTTGTTTTTACCTTTCAATTAAGACAGACAACCAGGTGAGGGGAGATCCTTACTAATTAGCGACCTTATTTCGTTGAATTAAGTACAAGGGAGGAGCGAAAACCCTCAGACACTCAGCCCTCCCATGGAATGAGGTTGGCAAATGTGGTCTAAAGGTATGTGGACATCATAAAGAATGATAAAGGCCTCTAGTGGCCAAAAGGCTGTTTTGGCATTGGAAAACGCAATTGAGGGCTTCCACCATTTGAATGTCGTGAACTGGGTGGGACTTCCAACTTCATTGGCTGATCCCTCCTGGTGACCCTGTTGGGAGTCATGTCCAACGGGTCATCAGGAGGTATCAGCCAATCGTGAGGAAGAAAATGTACTACCTCAAAATGGAGATCGCTTGGGCCGTGCCATTGAGGCTGTCAGAGATGGCATAATGGAACAGATAAAGACGAGGCCTCTTTCCATCTCTACTGTGGACATAGAATAATGGTAGGAACGTCCAAAGTGGTCATTAGCACTTACCTTGTTCTCCTTTCCATTCTGATTGGCCACTGCAAAGGAGAGGAAAAGGAATAGTATAGTCAGCCAGTTTCCACTTACTCATAGATTAACAGGCCAGAAAAAACACACACACACGTCCCTGTGAGATCTCAGAGGCAGTTTGTTTACCCTCTGAGGCTAAACAGGCCTGATCTGTATTTACCAGTTATGTCTGTTACATTATTCACTGCTTTCATTAGAGAGGGAGGTGGCAGAGGGAGGCCAGTAGAGGGGGAGGGAGAAAAATAAATAGCGAGAGGGAGAGAAAAGGAAAGAGGAGAGAAAAGGGGAAGAGGGCAGGGATGAGACGGAGTATTAATGTTGTCTAAATGAGGTCGCGTTTGAAAAGGGAAACGGGGAGGGGGAGCGGGGTGTGTGTGTGATATCACCATATGCACACCCCGTTTTGATGTGTGGGGGCGTCAAGCTGAAGCGCCTAGCGGTAAACACTGTCACTTCACACATGAAAGAGACGGGAGGGAACTCACAGGGTAAGGCCAGGGTATGGCAACGGAGGACTGAGGTGTGTTGGTGCACTTGTGCAACAATGTGCGTGAATTGAATGTGCTTTTGAATCTGTTTGAATATGTATTATACATCTGTATGTGCGTGCGTCTGTATTTTGGTATGCATGGGTGGTTTAGAATGCGAGCCCAACACGCAATGGATGCGTGTGTGTTTGGATGTTTACCGGGTTTGATCTGAGGCAGAGAAACCTAAATTATTAATGCGATTCAAACAGGTTCAATTGAAACCCTCAGACGATGACAACCACACACATATTCTCTAACAAAGAGTTTAGCTAGTACAGGGGTAGAGTGTAGCTAGTACAGGGGTAGAGTTTAGCTAGTACAGGGGTAGAGTTTAGCTAGGGAGGGGAATGCATCTCCAAACTCTATTTCAACAGTGAAGCTGAAATCACCAGCATTTTGGATTTGAGATCAAATGTTTCACGAGGTGACAGTACATAACCCCCCACCCCATTATTTTTTTATACCAATACCAGGGGAGGTCAGCATTTTTGGAGGGGTATGACCTCTAACTTTCTCATTATTCACAACTCATTCATGATTATCCATAATCGAGGTAGCACCCACATTAATGAAGTGTTCAGAAACATCTATTCTCGTTTACAATAAAAGTGACAATACATTTTTCAGTTTGTATTAGGCTAAACATAACCTAACAACGAAAACAACCTGCAAATGCATCCGACAAGGCTATAGAGTCACAGGTGTGATGTAGTCATTGCGTACTAGGAATATGGGACCAAATACTAAATGCTTGACTACTTTAAAGCTGCAATATGTAACTTTTTGGGTGACTCAAACAAATTCATATAGAATTTTTATAGATCTGTCACTCATTGAAAGCAAGTCTAAGCATTAGATCTATTCTATGTGCACTATTTCTATGCATCCCATTCTTAGGTTTTGTTTTTCTTTCAGTACATTAACTTCAAACAATATTTCACAGAACTGTAGATGGTACAATGATTCTCTACACTATACTTGCTTGTTTTGTCAAACTGAAATTAGGCATAGTATCAGAATTTTAGCATCTGGGAAATGGCAGAGCAATTTCTGATGAATTTGAACTGAATTTGTCCACCCAATTTTTTAAAAAGTTTTCAAATAGGGGCACAAGATGCATAAATAATTCTCATTTCAAAACAGTACAACATCAAAGTTTGACAATACAGGTATCCCTCGTTTATCGCGGGGGTTACGTTCCGAAAATGACCCGCGATAAGTGAAATCCGCGAAATAGAAAACTTTTTTTTTTTTTACAATTAGCAACTATTACATGTATACAAATACAGTGACTCACGTGTAGGCCGTTTCACTGCTCTTCAGAGCGTTTCGTCGACATTATGGGTTTAGGAGATGTTCGAAATTACAAGATAATTTGGCCAACTTAATGTAAATTTGCCAAGCTGTTTTATGTACGTACACATAACTGCACGAGACGACAAAATGATAGCACAATTCGTAGCATGTTTTGATACAAGAAGCGGGAGTGAGTTTTTAGCGAATCAGAATGCAGAGCACAATGCACCAAAAAAAAAAAAAAAATGCATTATGAAAATCCGCGAAATAGCGAATCCGCGATAAGTGAACCGCGAAGTGGCGAGGGATCACTGTACCCTCAAATAAAAGGTGACATTCTGTAGTGTCGCCTCATGAAACATCTGATCTCAAATCCAAAATTCTGGAGTATAGAGCCAAATTCACAAATGTTTGCTTCGCTGTCTAATTGATTGATTATAGTTGTCAGCTCAGAAGTTTACATACACTTAGGTTGGAGTCATTCAAAGTCATTTTTCAACCACTCCTCAAAATGACCTTAACAAATTCTAGTTTTGGCAAGTCGGATAGGACATCTACTTTGTGCATGACAAGTAGTTTTTCCAACAATTGTTTACAGACAGATTATTTCACTGTATCACAATTCCAGTAGGTCAGAAGTTTACATACACTAAGTTGACTGTGCCTTTAAACAGCTTGGAAAATTCCAGAGAATGTCATGGCTCTAGAAGCTTCTGACAGGCTAATTGACATCATTTGAGTCAATTGGAGGTGTACTTGCGGATGGATTTCAAGGCCTACCTTCAAACTCAGTGCCTCTTTGCTTGACATCATGGGAAAATCAAAAGTAATCAGCCAAAACCTCAGAAAAAGAATTGTAGACCTCCACAAGTCTGGTTCATCCTTGGGAGCAATTTCCAAATGCCTGAAGGTACCACGTTCATCTGTACAAACAATAGTACGCAAGCATAAACACCATAGGACCACGCAGCAGTCATACTGCTCAGGAAGGAGACGCATTCTGTCTCCTAGAGACGAACGTACTTCGGTGCGAAAAGTGCAAATCAATCCCAGAACAGCAGCAAAGGACCATGTGAAGATGCTGGAGGAAACAGGTACAAAAGTATCTATATCCACAGTAAAACGAGTCCTATATCAACATAACCTGAAAGGCCGCTCAACAAGGAAGAAGCCATTGCTCCAAAACCGCCATAAAAAAGCCAGACTACGGTTTGTAACTGCACATGGGGACAAAGACAGCACTTTTGGAGAAATGTCCTCTAGTCTGATGAAACTAAAATAGAACTGTTTGGCCATAATGACCATCGTTATGTTTGGAGGAAAAAGGGGGAGGCTTGCAAGCCGAAGAACACCATCCCAACCGTGAAGCACGGGGGTGGCAGCATCATATTGTGGGGGTGCTTTGCTGCAGGAGGGACTGGTGCACTTCACAAAATAGATGGCATCATGAGGCAGGAAAATTATGTGGTTATATATTGAAGCAACATCTCAAGACATCAGTCAGAAAGTTAAAGCCTGGTCGCAAAAGGGTCTTCCAAATGGACAATAACCCCAAGCACACTTCCAAAGTTGTGACAAAATGGCTTAAGGACAACAAAGTCAAGGTATTGGAGTGGCCATCACACATCCCTGACCTCAATCCCATAGAAAATTTGTGGGCAGAACTAAAAAAAGTGTCGAGCAAGGAGGCCTACAAACCTGACTCAGTTACACAAGCTCTGTCAGGAGGAATGAGCCAAAATTCACCCAACTTACTGTGGGAAGCTTGTGGAAGGCTACCTGAAACATTTGACCCAAGTAAAAAAATGTAAAGGCAATGCTACCAAATACTTATTGAGTGTATGTAAACTTCTGACCCACTGGGAATGTGATGAAAGAAATAAAAGCTGAAATAAATAATTCTCTACCATTATTCTAACATTTCACATTCTTAAAATAAAGTGGTGATCCTTTTCTGACCTAAGACAGGGAATTTTTACTAGGATTAAATGTCAGGAATTGTGTAAAATTGAGCTTAAATGTGTTTGGCTAAGGTGTATGTAAACTTCCGACTTCAACTGCATACACAGTAACGTAAACTCACGTAAACTCGTACATCGCCTTGGTCCGTACAATTGCCCTTATTTTAGCGCCCCAAAAACGTAATATTTCCAGATCAACTGTAATGTCAATACCATTGTAAAGCACAATTTCTCCCCTTTCCAACATGATCAATTACATGACCTAAACGCTGCCTGTTTCTGCATAATTCAAGCAGGCAATGAGCCCCGTCAGGTCTTTTTAAAAATGGCGGGTGGGTGAAGCAAAACTATTGCGTGGTAGTGAGAAGGAGAGATGTGTGGGAAAATAGCTTTTTTTCACCTGATCTGTACAACTTATCACCTTATCGCCTCTATAATGTAAATAAAACACTATAAAGAGTTTATATAATGTGTCATTACATACCTATTTGAAGGTTTGTGTCGAATTTGAATCGGGTTTTTAGGGCGGTGCTAAAGTGTTCTTAGAAGTAAACAGCGGCTTTGAGAATGATGATCGCATGCAATGATGACGCAAAAAACGACTAGGTATCCCCTCTTATCCCCGTCACTGTCCATTTCTTGTTTTTAAACGATGAGAGAAGTGCTACACCTGGTGGAGAGAGATTGTAAGACAGAAACAGTTGCTTTATGCGTGCTGTACGTTACGACATGACACGTCACGATGTAACGGAGGGTCCGTTTTTTCCACTTTTCTCCAATACTATAGAGCCATTACCATGTCGATCAACGCTTGAATAGAAACCTAGTTCACACCCCCGATTTTGAAGTCAACACAGTCGCTACAGTCCCATTAGTTGTCTATGTAGCCTCGTTTGAATGTTGCGGTTGCGCAAATTTATACGGAATGTGGTGAGTTTACGTTATTTTGATTATTATTTATGTTTTTATAAAACGTGACCTGGATTGCACAAAGCCAGGGACTTATTTACATTATGGAGTTTGAGGTACGAAAGCAGACCCTACTTACTCTCCATCATCTCCTCACAGCGTTTGATCCACATTTGGAAAGTGTTATCGGAGCCTGTGGAGCATAGGGAGAACACACTTAGGGTTCAGACAATCTCAACCAGTTTTAACACAACTCCACTGAGGAATCACAAATATACCCGTAGCCACAGGCTTCTGTAGATTCAAGCAGACAAGATAAGCAATATGGCTAATATTTCACCTAACCCAGAAGTATTAAAAAAAGTCTACTTCTGGTGACCCCAATCGAATAAATATTTAATAGTACAAATTATTGGATGGGACAACATACATGTTGTTTTTAATATATAAAAAATAATTAGAATTAAAATTAAATATTGAGTAATGCCTCGATCACACCGACAGTGTCATGGTACACCAGAAGTACATTAATTTCCAATGGAACGCTGCGTTTGCCTTGCAGTGTGGTGCATACGTTGGATAAATCGAATGTATGCATCGAACTGTATGCGTAGGCTGCTTGACAGAAATGGTAACAGAAGGTGAACGTTGAACTTTTGTTGCACACAAATCCAGATGATGCTGCGTACCATTTTACGCAAAAAAAACACTGTTGGTGTGTTCAAGGTATGAATGTATATATTGGTTTCTTTTCATTTTGATAAGATATGGAAATGTATCGATTTGAAGGTTGTCATTCGATTAGGGCTGGGGTCACAAGAAATTCTTGCAAAAAATAAATAAATGGTGTCCCCAAAACTTTTGGCTGAAAGGAAATGGGGTCCCCACTGAAAAAAAACAGAATACCACTGACCTAACATAGAGGCCAAGGGCTGTTACTATATTTATATTACCAATAATATCTTTAGCTTTTAGATATACATCAAATGTCTAAGGATATGGGCTAGCAGTCCATTTTGGGATTAAGTGGGTAAGGTTAAAGGAGGTGTCTAGGTGGTAGGTGTTTCACAGGTCCCCTCAGCAGACCTCACCGTCCAGGCTGTGTCCCTGAGTGAAGGCAGCATGTGCCGACTCGAAGTGGTTCAGGTGGAACTCTGCCATTCTGCAGGGAGGGAGACAGGGATGTTATCAGAAGCAGAACAACAAAAAAACCTGGGGAAAACTGACAACCAATTTAAGTTTGACATATAAGGCAGTGGTTTTCAAATCGGTGGTCCGCGGCCAGGTACTGCACGGGGTCAGCAATTTTTTTTAAATATATACAGTGCATTCGGAAAGTATTCAGACTGACATTTTCTACATTGTTAAGTTACAGCCTTATTCTAAAATTGATGACATCGTCCCCCCCCCCCTCATCTATCTATACACAATAGCCCATAATGACAAAAGCAAAAACGAGCTTAGAATATTTTTCAAATGTATATATAAAAAAAAAAACTGAAATATCACATTTACATAAGTATTCAGATCCTTTACTCAGTTGAAGTACCTTTGGCAACAAATACAGCCTTGTGTCTTCTTGGGTATGACGCTACAAGCTTGGCACACCTGTATTTGGGGAGTTTCTCCTATTCTTCTCTGCAGATCCTCTCAAGCTCTGTCAGGTTGGATGGGGAGCGTCGCTGTACAGCTATTTTCAGGTCTCTCCCAAAGCCACTCCTGCGTTGCCTTGGCAGTGTGCTTAGGGTTGTTGTCCTGTTGGAAGGTGAACCTTCGCCCCAGTCTGAGGTCCTGAGCGCTCTGGAGCAGGTTTTCATCAAGGATCTCTCTGTACTTTGCTCTGTTCATCTTTCCCTCGATCCTGACTAGTCTCCCAGTTCCTGCCGCTGAAAAACATGCCCACAGCATGATGCTGCTACCACCATGCTTCACCATAGGGATGGTACCAGGTTTCCTCCAGGCGTGATGCTTGGCATTCAGGCCAAATAGTTCAATCTTGGTTTCATCAGACCAGAGAATCTTGTTTCTTGTGGCAAACTACAAGCGGGCTATCATGTGCCTTTTACTGAGGAGTGACTTCCGTCTGGCCACTCTACCATAAAGGCCTGATTGGTGGAGTGCTGCAGAGATGGTGGTCCTTCTGGAAGGTTCTCCCATCTCCACAGAGGAACTCTGGAGCTCTGTCAAAGTGACCATCGGGTTCTTGGTCACCTCAAGGTCCTTCTTCCCCGATTGCTCAGTTTGGACGTGTGGCCAGCTCTAGGAAGAGTCTTGGTGGTCCTAAACTTCTTCCATTTAAGAATGATAAGGCCACTGTGTTCTTAGGGACCTTCAATGCTACATACATTTTTTGGTACCCTTCCCCAGATCTGTGCCTCGACACAATCCTGTCTCGGAGCTCTACGGACAATTCCTTCGACCTCGTGGCTTGGTTTTTGCTCTGACATGCACTGTCAACTGTGGGACCTTATATAGACAGGTGTGTGCCTTTCCAAATCATGTTCAATAAATTCAATTTACTACAGGTGGATCCAATCAAGAAACATCAAGGACAATCAATGGAAACAGGATGCACCTGAGCTCAATTGAGTAAATGGTCTGAATACTTACGTAAATAAAGTTTTTTTTATATACATTTGCAAAAATTTCTAAAAAACAACATGCTTTTGCTTTGCCATTACGGGGTATTTTGTGTAGATTGATGAGAATGTGTATTTATTTAAAACGTTAGAATAAGGCTGTAACAAAAAAATGTGGAAAAAGTCAAGGGGTTTGAATACTTTCCAAATGCACTGTATAAAAAGTTATTTTTACTTGAATGTTTTTATGAATATCCCTAGCAATAGAATAAAATATTACATTATTTCTCAAAGATTAATATTGAGCCAACTACACTCACTGGAGTATCTGACACAGGCCTTGAAAAAGCACCCGCGAATAGGCTACCACTGCGGCCGCCGGTAAGCTTTCTTGACTTTGACATACATTTTTGCCAACACACGGCTAAACTTTAACCACCTAAACAGCTGCGCTTGGGGAAAATGTGTTTGGAGTTACCTTTCTAGCTAATAGGCTATATTAGAGTTTACACATTCTCATTCAATTATAATGTGGGGAGGTCAAAACAACGAAAAACTATGTAGCAAATCTATTCATTCTACAATGTTGATCATCATTCACCTGATAAGACAAGACTTGAAAAAAATATGTTTTTGCTAAACTATGATGGGGTCCCTGATCAAGAAAAGTCTGAAGACCCCTGATATAAGGAAGACGTGGAGTTGAGTTTAACCAAATGGATTTTCTGATTTATTAGGAAAAACGCATCACATTTCTGTAAAAGGTTCAACAACAGTGCTTAGTGTTCTGAAAACATCTTTAACTTCTTATGGCTGGGGGCAGTATTGAGTAGCTTGGATGAATAAGGTGCCCAGAGTAAACTGCCTGCTACTCAGCCCCAGAAGCGAAGATATGCATATTATTAGTAGATTTGGATAGAAAACACTCTGAAGTTTCTAAAACTGTTTGAATGATGTCTGTGAGTATAACAGAACTCACATGGCAGGCAAAAACCTGAGAATAAATCATACAAGGAAGTGGGAAATCTGAGGTTTATAGGTTTTCAAGTCTTTGCCTATCCAACATAGTGTCTATGGGGTCATATTGCACTTCCTAAGGCTTCCACTAGATGTCAACAGTCTTTAGAACCTTGTTTCAGGCTTTTACTGTGAAGGAGAAGAGAATAAGAGCTGATTGACTAAGAGGTCTGGCAGAATGCCATGAGCTCAGTCAGGCTCACGCCCGTGAGAGTTAGCTGCGTTCCTTTTCCTTTCTAAAAACAAAGGAATTCTCCGGTTGAAACATTACTGAAGATTTATGTTAAAAACATCCTAAAGATTGATTCTATACATCGTTTGACATGTTTCTACGAACTGTAATGGAATTTTTCGACTTTGTCTGGCCTGCGCGTCGTGAATTTGGATGTTTACTAAACGCGCGAACAAAAAGTAGGTATTTGGACATAAATGATGGACTTTATCGAACAAAACATACATGTATTGTGTAACATGAAGTCCTATGAGTGTCATCTGATGAAGATCAAAGGTTAGTGATTAATTTTATCTATATATTTCTGCTTTTTGTGACTCCTCTCTTTGGCTGGAAAAATGGCTGTGTTTTTCTGTGACTAGGTACTGACCTAACATCATCAGATGGTGTGCTTTCGTCGTAAAGCCTTTTTGAAAATCGGACACTGTGGTGGGATTAACAAGTTTCTTTAAAATGGTGTAAAATACTTGTATGTTTGAGGAATTTTAATTATGAGATTTCTGTTTGAATTTGGCGCCCTGCACTTTCACTGGCTGTTGTCATATCGATCCCGTTAACGGGATCTCAGCCGTATGAAGATAACTAGTTGGGAAACTGTTGTCAGAGAGGAAGAAGGTGATCTTTCGTTTGTTGTGAGTGGTGGGGGAGGGGCTTGCCTGTGTGCGAGGGGCAAGGTTCACAGAAGGAGCAAAGTAGACGAGACCAAAAAGACACGCTCATAGAAACAAACAAAAAATATTAAAACCTTGATTCTTGCAGAATTTTGGAATATCATGCTAAAACATGAATTCAAATCAAATTAATTTGATATCACCCAACACCAAAGTCTAGCCCATGACACCTGTCAAACAATGTTAATCGATCTGAATTGACATGCATTTATTTTGGCAGCTTGTGTTTTCTGGGGGGAATGTCTGACTATTTCTGTCACTGTTGATTTAAATGACTACGAGGATGACTGCTTTATTTGCATTTGACGTTTGGTCCAACATACATTTAAAATTTAATTTAATTTTTTTATTATTATATATATTTTTAAAATCGGTCATATGGACACCAAAACACATTGAGACATTTTACTGTAAAAGAGGATAACTTAACCTTTGTAACGATACCCTTTGTCTCAACTCCCAATTTTAGAACAGAGCAGACCCTACTAAGACGGGAGTATCAATGAACATGATTTTGGAAAATGAATCCTTTGATGCGAACAGAATTGCAGTACCGCTACCAGCATTTTAGCCAGAGTGTTATGTGCTGTCTAGTCTGTGTTTTATAAATGTGCATTGAGCATAAGAAGACACATTTATATAAGGGATTAGTCATTAATTCTCATTCTGAGAAATAAGCATATATTTATCGAGGTAATCCACTCGATTTCAACATCTAAACAAAGTGTTCAAACAGTTTGAGACAGACAGGAGGCTGTAGCAAATAGATTCATGTTGGAGACTTTAAATATCAAAATTGCTGGCTACTCACTGGCAGGTGGTCTTGTGCGTGAGACATTGCTGTCATTATTAGTGGATGTGCATTATGCATGGTTCTGGTTAAATTTGTTACAAAAAGGAAACTTTCATAGACTTGAAAGCCAGGCCAGTTATTATTGCAAAAAAGCTGGTTAAACCATTTTGATAACATAAATGATATATACAGTACCAGTCGAAAGTTTGGACACACCTACTCATTCAAGGGTTTTTCTATATTTTTACTATTTTCTACAGAACTATGAAATAACACATATGGAACCATGTAGTAACCAAAAACAAAAAAAGTGTTAAACAAATCAAACACATTAAGAAAATAAATCCCACAAATTAACAAGGCACACCTGTTAATTGAAATGCATTCCAGGTGACTACCTCATGAAGCTGGTTGAAAGAATGCCAAGCGTGTGCAAAGCTGTCAAGGCAAAGGGTGGCTACTTAGATTCTAAAATATATTTTGATTTGTTTAACACTTTTTTGGTTACTACATGATTCCATGTGTTAATTCATAGTTTTGATGTCTTCACTATTATACTACAATGTAGAAAATAGTACAAATAAAAACTCTCGAATGAGTAGGTGTGTCCAAACTTTTGACTGGTATAGTATATACGCTTTATTGTCACATACACTGAATATGGTCAGCCACAGTAGTACGAGTCCCTGGAGCAAATTAGGGTTAAATGCCTTACATGAGGACACAGAATTTTCAACTTAATGACTCTGGTATTCGAACCAGCGACCTTTCGGTTACGGCCCAACGCTCCGTTAAGCTACCTGCAGCCCTGGTAGTGGGTCTTACAGTTAGCCTAGGCATAATTTTACAAGCCCTGAATTAATTTGATTATTTCTGACTGTTTGAAATGCAGTGCCCTAGCTACGCTCCTTCTGCACACATACCCTGTTCTCATGAAGGCAAGAGCAAGACTGGGGTTGAGCTGCTGGGCTTTCTTGGCATCATCGACAGCACCTGTAGAAACAGACATACTCAGATGAGAAACATAGCTCAAGTTTCTGTAGCAAAGACAAAATGAGGGAACTAACATATGCCAGTCACTTGAATTAAAATCATTCTACAAATCACCAATATCAGAAAATCAGTAAAGCTAGGTAGGTTAGTCAAGGGTTAGAGCTGTAGTTTGTCAATGGAGGATTAAGGTTTGGGGGGGGGTTGGATAAGAGACTTACAGCTGTAGTTTTTCAGTTGGAGGTGGGCATAGGCTCGTTGGCAGAACCATTCTGAATTGTCCGAGTTTTCTTCCAATGCTTCATTGAGTTCCTGGGGGAAAATGACGGGGACATCAAATGGGCAAACTTGGGGTCAATTGAAATGACAAGACATTGAAAAAAACATGTTTATGACCACTAGCTAAGGCTGACTATTGTTTAGATACATTTTTATGTTCCCAACTATTTAACTTGGCTTTCTGCACACAATCTTCTTTGTCTTACATTAGTAAGGTGGTTAGCAACAATCAAGACATGTTGATGCACACAGTATGGCAGGTGGTTAGCCAGTTAGCTAGCTATGCTAACATTAGCTTAACTGGCTAGCTAGTGCAACAAGATACAACCAAGAAGCTAACTAACTCCTGTGACGGTACACATATACTAGTAGCTAGCTATATCACTACTGCTGGAGTTGAGCAACTAATGAGAGTACGTCGTTTCAGACCAAAATAGTTCGATAGTGTGGCTAACTTAACTGGCTCTCTCGTTAGATTAGTTTCTAAAGTTAGCACAATATTAGCTAGTTAGCTAGCTATACACTTTTCGGGGCTGGCTATCTAGTTAACTATCTAGTTAGAGTTATTGAAAACATTTCCAAACCCATGGCAACTTTAGCTAGCAAGAATAATGCAATTTACTTTCAATAAAACGTGTTCATATTTTCTTTCTAGTTTGACAGCCAGCTAGCCGTTGTTTACCTCGATAGCTTTCTGTGGGTTCTCGTCTATGAAGCTATCGGGGAAACTGCTAAAACGAGAAAACAAAGCTAACGTTAGCCTCTTGAATAAGTAAACATTTATGACAAAATACTCGAAAATGTAGCTCATATACTTGCCGTTCGGATGCCATGGGGCTAGAAGTGTTGGCAGTGGGAGAAAGAGCAGAGACTAGCTAGCTGGAAAGTTCTAGATGGGAATCAGAAAACGAAACTATGCTGGAGAATGGAGCCTAAACTCTTGCGCTATAGTTCAGTCAAAGATGTGTATAAGTAAACCAAGATAGACCACTGCCTGTCATTTCCAATGGGAACAAATGAGCCCAAGTGGGCAGAGCCAAGCACGAACGAGCGAGATCCTATTGGTGCGTTCTAGCATCATCTGCATATTTCCGTTAGGGAACACAACCTATGTGAAGCGCGCGTGTGCAATAACTATTCCCCATTGCACTCCTAAACAACGCGATTTTTAAAAACTTTTGCAAAGGGTAAAGTTTGCTAAACTTAATCCACTCTGTTCATAACATATTCTAGTTTTGGGAACATAAACCTGTATTGAGATCAAATGTTTAATCGATGAGAACATTTGCCGAATGTCGACCAAAATCCATCTCGTTCCATCTTCTGGCTTCCTGTCACTACCATATTGGTAGTGAGTGGAAAGGCAAAGCGGATGCTTCACATTTAAACATCCAGTGAAATATCTGTCTCATTGTTCTATCTGTGGTGCAGTGAGTGGATTGGAGCACAGTGTAGTAGGCATGCGCCGTGCGGGCCTGTCAACGGTCAGCTGGGTAGGCGCAGTTGCTGCTGTTGCTGTTGCTGCTTCTTCTTCGGTATAATGGCGTTCGCACATTTTGTTTGTGCATGCCGCCACCTATTGTGCGGTAGTGTGTGGTCAATCACGTTACATTTTGTGATACAAACTTAAAAAAGGAAAGGGAAAAAGGACCAAAAAAATTAACCCTACACCCAATACACCACTATTTCATAAAGATACAAATCACCACCCCCTTCCACCTATATTATTTTTTATTATTTATTATTTTACAATGACAGCCTACCCCGGCCAAACCCTAATCCGGACGACCCTGGGACAATTGTGCGCCACCCTATGGGACTCCCAATCACGGCCAGTTGTGATACAGTCTGGAATCAAACCAGGGTCCGTAATGACACATCTAGCACTAAGATGCAGTGCCTTAGACTGCTGCGCCACTCGGGAGCCCTATATACACCACCCCATTCCCCATTCCACGGCGTACACATCACTGACAATCTGAAATGGTCCACCCACACAGACAG
Organism: Salvelinus fontinalis; assembly: GCF_029448725.1. Lineage (NCBI taxonomy): Eukaryota > Metazoa > Chordata > Actinopteri > Salmoniformes > Salmonidae > Salvelinus > Salvelinus fontinalis. Next base: position 38,295,791 of record NC_074690.1, read on the forward strand.
TGTGGTGAAGTAGGCGCTTGTCTGTACAGTATGTAGGCGCAAGTAGGAGGCTGAAGAAATGTGGCTTGGCCCCTAAGACCCTCGGAAACCTTTACAGATGCACAATTGAGAGCATCTTGTCGGGATGTATCACCACCTGGTACGGCAACTGCACCGCCCGCAACCACAGGGCTCTCCTGAGGGTGGTACGGTCCGCCCAACGCATCACCAGGGCACACTGCCTGCCCTCCAGGACACCTATAGCACCCGATGTCACAGGAAGGCCAAAAAGATCATCAAGGACATCAACCACCCGAGCCACGGCTTGATCACCCCGCTATCATCCAGAAGGCGAAGTCAGAGAGACTGAAAAACAGCTTCTATCTCAAGGCCATCAGACTGTTAAATAGCCATCACTAGCCAGGTACAACCCAGCTACTCAACCCTGCACATTAGAAGCTGCTGCCCTATATAAATATAGACATAAAATCACTGGCCACTTTAATAATGGAGCACTATTCACTTTAATAATGCTTACATACTGCTTTACTCATCTCATAATGTTACATACTGATTTACTCATCTCATATGTATATACTGTATTCTATTATACTGTATTTCAGTCAATGCCACTATGACATTGCTCGTCCTAATATTTATATATTTCTAAATTCTATTATTTTACTTTTAGATTTGTGTATTGTTGTGAATGATTAGATACTGCTGCACTGTTTGAGCTAGGAACACAAGCATTTCGCTACACCCGCAATAACATCTTCTAAATAAACTCAGCAAAAAAGAAACGTCCTCTCACTGTCAACTTTAATTTTCAGCAAACGTAACATGTGTAAATATTTGTATGAACAAAACAAGATTTAACAACTGAGACATAAATTGAGCAAGTTCCACATACATGTGACTAACAGAAATTGAATAATGTGTCCCTGAACAAAGGGGGGGTCAAAATCAAAAGTAACAGTCAGTATCTGGTTTGGCCACCAGCTGTATTAAGTACTGCAGTGCATCTCCTCCTCATGGACTGCACCAGATATGCCAGTTCTTGCTTTCACCAAGGCACCTGCAAGTTCCCGGACATTTCTGGGGGGAATGGCCCTAGCCCTCACCCTCCGGTCCAACAGGTCCCAGACGTGCTCAATGGGATTGAGATCCGGGCTCTTTGCTGGCCATGGCAGAACACTGACATTCCTGTCTTGCAGGAAATCACACACAGAACAAGCAGTATGGCTGGTGGCATTGTCATGCTGGCCATATCAGGATGAGCCTGCAGGAAGGGTACCACATGAGGTAGGAGGATGTCTTCCCTGTAATGCACAGAGTTGAGATTGCCTGCAATGACAACAAGCTCAGTCTGATGATGCTGTGACACACCGCCCCAGATCATGACGGACCCTCCACCTCCAAATCTATCCCGCTCCAGAGTACAGGCCTCGGTGTAAAGCTCATTCCTTCGACGATAAACGCAAATCCGACCATCACCCCTGGTGAAACAAAACCACTGCTCATCAGTGAAGAGCCCTTTTTGCCAGTCTTTTCTGGTCTAGCGACGGTGGGTTTGTGCCCATAGGTGACGTTGTTGCCGGTGATGTCTGATGAGGACCTGCCTTACAACAGGCCTACAAGCCCTCAGTCCAGCCTCTCTCAGCCTATTGCGAACAGTCTGCGCACTGATGGAGGGATTGTGCGTTCCTGGTGTAACTCGGGCAGTTGTTGTTGCCATCCTGTACCTGTCCCGCAGGTGTGATGTTCGGATGTACCGATCCTGTGCAGGTGTTGTTACACGTGGTCTGCCACTGCGAGGACGATCAGCTGTCCGTCCTGTCTCCCTGTAGCGCTGTCTTAGGCGTCTCACAGTACGGACATTGCAATTTATTGCCCTGGACACATCTGCAGTCCTCATGCCTCCTTGCAGCATGCCTAAGGCACATTCACACAGATGAGCAGGGACCCTGGGCATCTTTCTTTGGTGTTTTTCAGAGTCAGTCTTTAGTGTCCTAAATTTTCATAACTGTGACCTTAATTGCCTACCGTCTGTAAGCTGTTAGTGTCTTAACGACCGTTCCACAGGTGCATGGTCATTAATTGTTTATGGTTCATTGAACAAGCATGGGAAACAGTGTTTAAACCCTTTACAATGAAGATCTGTGAAGTTATTTGGATTTTTACGAATTATCTTTGAAAGACAGGGTCCTGAAAAAGGGATGTTTCTTTTTTTGCTGAGTTTATGTGCATGTGACCAAAACTATTTGATTTGATTTAGACCCTAACTGATCCTTCACCAGGCTGATGGCCTGTGAGGACAGGACCCTTTTGTTCAACACACCTTGTAACTCTGCAGTAAAACCTCATACACCCAAATGCTTATCTGCAGCTGCCACCACATCTATTTTCTGTCCCGGCACCCCAATGGTGGAACCAGCATCCCCCTGAAGATAGGACAGCAGTGTCCCTGCCCAGCTTCCCCCTGAAGATAGGACAGCAGTGTCCCTGCCCAGCTTCCCCCTGAACATAGGACAGCAGTGTCCCTGCCCAGCTTCCCCCTGAAGATAGGACAGCAGAGTCCCACTAACTGTAAGTCGCTCGGGATAAGAGTGTCTGCTAAATGACAAAAATATAAATTGACATTCCAGTTCTACGGTACAGTTTATAACCATGGCAATGAATGCTAACAAGTCAACCTTACTGAAGCACAAATTCATAATATTAGCATAGGCCTATTACTCACACCTGACTCATCATCCTCTACTCTCTTCACTGCCTCAGCATACCACACCTTCTGTTCTACTCCGACCCTGGCAACCTCAAGCGGTCTCGCTTGCACTGGGCACTTCTGATCCCCAGCAACATGGGCACCCCCACAATTGACACACAGTGTTTTTCCATCCATACTACACAGTCCTTTGTCCCATGCCATCCTGCACACTTCTCGGAACTTCCCTCCAACAAACTGCAGCAACATGACCAGAAGCTTGGCATCCGAAACGCCTTAGTGGGTTCAGCACAAACACTTTCACTGGGTAACATGACTATCAGGTAAAGACTCTGCTTCAAAACTCAAACGGACAATGTCTTCTCAGCTTCACCGTGCTCGCGCCGCACCAAACGGTAGGCGTCACAGACACAGGGAATTTTGTGCGGGTGAGGAACATTTAAGGTTTGCCAAAAAACTACCAGGATTCATTTAAAATTAAAACTTTATTTCATGAAAACAATAATTCCTCTTTTATCAACTACTTCTGTATAATACATTGCATGAAAACGTCAGAATGAACATCAATAAATTGATTGATAGTATAAAAGCCTGGTACAGCATTTCCACAATTACATTTTAACCAAGTTTCTTCACACAATATAACAATAACAAATATATCAAAGCCTTCCAGATAAATCAGAGAAGCACGAGGCAATATTATCAAAGGAAAAGATTGCATATGAACAATCTGCTTTTTATTAGGAGCCAAGGTCTTACGGCTTTGCAAGGTATTAGATAGAGGATCCTCGTAGGAACAGCAAAACTAACTATAGATCAGAGTCTAGGCCAAAAGAGCAACATCATCTTCCCTCTTTACAGATGAGTTAGAACGTTTGGGAACTGGGACCATATATACTGTGTGCAGAAATAAAAACGCATACAAACCTGAGACAACTGACGGAAAAACAAAATATATACACACACACACACACACTATAACAAAAAAATAAAGACATATGGTCCAAGAAAGCACAGTCATAGCTACTACAGCATATCAGGAATTCATATCTGGAATGCTAACAGGACTGTCTGCCAGAAGGGCACTGGGTAGAAGTTGCCCATAGGGGCAAATCTAGGATCAGTTCACAATCACCAAATAATAACCAGGGAACACCACAAAACTGACTTTAGATCAGTGTCAATAGAACATTACTGACTCTGGCAGAAGTACTTTCACAGTCTCCAAAAAGCCAGAGAGAAGTTATCATGCACCCTGTCAACATTAATGCTTCTTAATCTCAAAGCCAACAGTACTGCTGCAAAGATTACACAGAAAATCCTTTTTGATTTGGATTTGTATTCTTTTCTGAAAACATGAATGTAAAGCCTGTAGCCGTCATTGGAAAGTTAACAGTCATAATAATCTCTATGGAATGTATCCCCTGAACAGATCAGCTACAACACGTTTACCACAAGCACTGATGGTGTGTCTTCTACTGTTGTGTGTGACAGCGTGAGTGTGTGTTTGCGTTGAAGATCATCAAATGCCACAGACATAAAACAATGTTTAGGCGCAATATGCAGTAGCTAGCGTGCTACAGATCAAGGCTGTCTTTCGTGAAAGCTGGAACAGAATTGTTTGAAGATTTTAGGCACTTTGGTGGGCGAGAGTAAGAGTGGGGACAAATAAATGGCACATGAAGAGTTAACATTCGTGCAAAGCTTTGATCATGGCAGAGGAAAGAAAATAGAGAGAAAAAAAGCACAGTGTGCAAGCTCCACTGTAGTGCAAACAGAGAGAGTAGCGCAGGATGTTCTGCAGAGTGGCTGTAGATTCCGGTGCACGTCTATCGTCTTTGGTGGAGAATTCGAATGGCCACCATGTTGGTACCAAGAGTTCCAAGACAATGACATTCTACTTAGAATGCCTATTAGAATGTTATCGTCATGGAGTGTTTGGTGCCAACATGGAAGTCCGTTTGGTTAACTCTCTGTAAAAATGGCTCTGGTGCATAAGGGAATGTAAGAGTGCGAGACAAAGACTATTCAGATCTGTCACATCTGTAAAATATATCAAATTTACATCACATCTGTCCATCATCGTTCTCAGAGGTCTCCCTTTTCAATCACTGTCCTCTGTAGTCGTCTTGACTAGGAGGAGATGACAGCGACCGACACTGACCAGATGTCTCGAGGCATCCTACTCCCTGGTCAGTCCTGAGTCTAGGTCCTCCTCTGTCTCAACCTCCAGCTTCCCCTGCTTGACAGGGCAGGTCACGGGTTGTAACTGCAGAGTCACTATCTGACTGGTGGTCTGTTCTGCAGTAGCAGCCTGTCTCTCACACATACTCCCCAGCAGCTGAGCGGTTCTGAAGACCGACCCGTGCTGACCGGGCTGCAGAGACTGCACGTTCTGCAGGGTGCGCAGCATCTCAGCTGAGACTATAGGCAGGTGCTGCTGCTGGATCAGACTGCCTCCCAGTGGTCGAAGAACTGTTCTGCGCTGGGCTGGGGATCGGGACTCGGATTGTGGGCCGGGTTGGTGCCGCTGGGCTGTTGCCGGACTACTGCTGGTCTGTCTGGACCTTTGGTAACCTGGTCTAGAGGAGGGGGGAGGAGGAGGGAAAGAATGCTCGTAGGACGCTAAATCGTCCAGGGATTGGTCGCTGGAGGGCGGGCTTTCCTCTGGAACGTCTTCATCATCCTCATGATTGCCTTGGTCCTCCTGGTCTTCATCACCACTGATGAAGACCATGTCCTTGGGCAGGGAAGCAAACTGGTACACCAGCCTCTGGCCCTCCACCTTGTTCAGGATCCCACGCTGGTAGTAGTACCTGTTAGGGGCAGAGATAGGTCAGCTTTGATACACACCTGCAGGGCCACAGAAAGAAAGTTAAGTTTTGTTCAAATTAATAATAATATGTAAGTTAACTACAGCGTACCTGAGAGCTCGGCCCATGGTCTCATAGTTCATGTCTGGTTTGTTTTTGTGTTTTCCCCAGAGTCGGGCCACAGCCTTAGAGTTGACCAGCTTAAAGATCCCTGCATGCCGATTGGTCCATTTGATATAGCGGGGACAGGCCTGACGGTCTTGAAGAAGCTCAATCAGGAACTGCCACAGATACAGAGTGTTACCTGAAACACGAGAGGTGAGATTGAGTGTTCTGTTCTCTCTCTGTGTGTGTGTGTGTGTGTGTGTGTGTGTGTGTGTGTGTGTGTGTGTGTGTGTGTGTGTGTGTGTGTGTGTACCTTTGCTGTATTTTCCCCTCTTGAATGTGATGTCCGGTGTGGGAGATTCAGGCCTTTTGGATTTCTTACCTGAAACACATAAGAGTTTTTATTTTACTGTGACAATGACATAATTGACATTGTAAATTACAGCAGTCCATAAATGGAAATGTGAGAAAGCACAAAATAAGTAATAATGTCAGAACTGATGAGCAGACATATGAGCTAAGGTTATGATTACAATTTATAGTTTGAAAACATGGCCAGATAATGACATAAGTAAAATTACAGTCTGACCTCTCTTCTTCTTTGGTTGCTCGGCAACCGTCTCCCTCTGCAGCGTGACCCACTGGGGCTGGCTCAGAGCTCCCACAATGTCCTCTACTGACACCATCAACTGGTGGGTAACGGGCGATGTGATGACGTCACCCAGGGAGGGAACGTACAGCTGGGCTAGAGGGGAGGAGACAAACACAGACTGTTAGGGCTTACAGCGTAATGAATGGGTCTACAAGGAGACCATTAGATTAGGTCAATTTGATTACAGGATGTATACATCTGCTCCAAATCAGTGCAGAAATATGGATGTTTGTTTGCCCTAGACAAGAAACATGGTGATGGTAGACAACAAGCTAAACGTTCATCGACATCTGAGAAGTTCACGCAAAGACCGAGTCAAGACAAGTTACTCACTGAGCTACTAGCTGAGACTAGCTGTGTGTGTGTGTGTGTCTCACTGTAGTGCTGTTGGTCCAGAGAGAGGGAGTCGGGGGAGTCCATGTTGAGGAGATTCTCAGCTGCCACCAGTGTTTCCATGGTTTCCTCATCTCCACACTCACTGCCCTCCACTGGATAGATAGATAGATAGAGGGGAGCTCAATATCGAGAGAAACGGTGTGATGCGTCAACATGACCTAATGGCTCTGTCTGTAGGCCAACCCCTAGTGATGGGACAGCGGGAATAAACAAGGCGGCTAGCTAACTAATGGCCCTGCGTTTCCCAAACTCGGTCCACGGGACGTTTTTGCCACAACACTGCACATCTGATAAAAATGATCCAAGCTTGATGATTAGTTGATTATTTGAATCAGCTGTGTAGTGCAAAACTGTGCAGAGTTTGGGAAACCCTGTACTACACTGTTAGTAAGCCCATCTTTCTTCCACAACGACAGTCTAACTGTATATTCGCAAACTTGCAAATCCTAGCTTAAACAGAGATGATGCTAATGTTGTAACATGCCACGGTAAACGATTGACAGTGAGCTATCTAAAAGTAGAAAATAAAAAAGAAGCGAACTTTGTTAGTTGCTAAATTAGGTAGTTTAAACTTAGGTTAGCTAACTAGCTAGACAGTTACAGGAGTAGACAAGTGAAGCTACAAAACCAATTTGCCACAAACGTACTTGCATAGACTAAGATCCTCGCTATTCAATAATTACTTCCACGAACTGTTTCACTGCAGAGAGCTACATGATAATCAACTTTAACAAAACTGCAGCAGCCACAAGAAGACGTGTTTTGTTTCACTTCCTGGATTTGAGAACTTCTCTGATTGGGCCAAATGCGATGGCCACAGTACGCATGTGCACAGACAGTTTACAGTCCCCTCATCAACATGAGTAGAGTTAGCTAGCTAGGGTATTTATTTGTGCTTTGTTAGAAACAAGGATCGGACCCCCCCCCAATCTTCACATAAAATGACATACCCAAATATAACTGCCTGTAGCTCAGGACCTGAAGAAAGGATATGCATATTCTTGATACTATTTGAAAAGAAACACTTTGAAGTTTGTGGAAATGTGAAATTTATACAGGAGAATATAACACATTAGATCCGGTAAAAGATAATACAATGAAAAAACATTATTTTGTTTACCATCATCTTTGAAATGCAAGAGAAAGGCCATAATGTATTATTCCAGCCCAGGTGCAATTTAGATTTTGGCCACTAGATGGAAGCAGTGTATGTGCAAAGTTTTAGACTGATCCAATGAACCATTGCATATCTGTTCAAAATGTTGTATCAAGACTGCCCAAATGTGCCTAATTGGTTAATTAATACATTTTCAAGTTCATAATTGTGCACTCTCCTCAAACAATAGCTTGGTATAATGTAATAAATCAAATTAAATAGCTATCAAAAATTGGACAATGCAGTTAGATTAACAAGAATTTATGCTTTCTGCCCATACCAGATATGTCTATGTCCTGGTAAATGTTCTTGTTACTTACAACCTCATGCTAATCACATTAGCCTACGTTAGCTCAACCATCCTGTGGGGGGGGGGGGGGGGGGGGGGGGGGGGGGGGGCACAGATCCCATAGAGGTTAAGTTAGGTTAAACTATTTTGATTTGAAACTGCTCTGTTGTTAAATTCCAGTAGTGATACAGGTGCTATAAACACAGCAACTAGCTTCATAGCGATCTGTTTGTAGTGTGGTAGCTAAACTATCTACCATAGCTAGCTAGTTAGCTAACTGGCTAACCACCTTCCATACATCACACTGAATGTACTGACTGTACAATGTCTTCATCAGCTATTTATTTTTGCCCAGCACCGGTACTTATGTGCATATTACCCTCCTGCTTTACACTGACAGTTTCTCTCAGGAGCTGAATGAAGCCGTGGAGCCTAAACCCACATCCTAAAATGCCAGACCCCTTACCTGAACATAGACCTCCTAAAGTACTACAAAACGATGTTAAGTCCTCTGTGCCTGTTTCTGTCTCTGCAGGTGCTGTTGATGATGCCAAGAAAGCCCAGCAGCTCAATCCCAGCCCTTCCCTTTCCCTTCATGAGAACAGGGTAAGTGTGTGCATGTGTTGTTACCCGTTGTTAGCAGGCGGTCGTCTGTGTGTGTCTGCTCACAGGCCAGGCCTGAGTAGGAGAGCAGGTGGGAGTGTGGGACCTGCTCCACTATCACTGCAGGAGAGGCCAAGTGCTCATCCAGCTGCAACACAGAGGGACAAATGATCTGTCATTCACTTTAATTCCGTTCTAATTCATTCTATCCAACGCTTTATGGGCATATAAATTCGTGGATGCTTCAATAACTATGGCTGACGTCATCACCATGTCATCCTTGGCTACTGTATGTCTTGACTCTACCTCTGCATTCAATACAGCTCGTCTGCACTTTGATATTTGATTCCCCAAGTGGTTCTACATTGACGCATGATTCCGGAGGAGGCATTGATGCTTTATCTGTTGGCGTGCACACACACACACTCATGCACGCACACACGGTCGTTCCCACCTGTAGTCCATTATTCACGCGGTCGCTGGCATACTCAAAGATGAGTTCCGTCTGCTGCAGCATGGCAGACATCGCAGAAGTCTCTGATGGCAGCTCTACGATGTCTTCATCCTAGCATTCCACGTTAGATATCCAACAGTTTCACACCACGCGCTCTAAGTTTTTAGGTCCCAGAGCACCGGATATGAGTTATAAGTGTCAAATCACAGGTTCTGTGTTTCATAAGTTCCAGAGCAGAGTAAGTTGTATCCAAAGCTTCCCCCCGTTCTTTTCTGTGTCCGTGGCCTTTCACAGGTCCTTCTGAGGATGAGTGACCTTCAACCGCATGGCTGAATAACAGCACAGTGACTAAACTGGCTAAATTAAATAGCTGGCTAGCTAACTAGTTGCTCACTCCAGCGCAGTGGCTAGACCTCTCAGAAGAGTGAGTGTTGGCTTGGCTTGGCTACTTGGTAAAATTGTTGCGATAAAATCCTGCAGGCCTCCTCAGTAGACGGTCCGTAGATGAAATGCTGAACAAGAGCATAGTTACTTGTTTTCTCTTCTTCACGGTTTCTACTCTCGATGAGGAAGTGTAGGTCCAACGGTCCTGTGGTCTTACCCTGAGAAAAGGGAACAGAGACAGAGTGGTGGGGGTATGGGGGGGGGGGGCAGAAATAGAAAAATATATAAATTACATTAGAGAAGGTTCTTCAGGGCATGATAACTCTACATGTACTCTACATGTGCCACACTCTTTCTGATCAAACACACACCTTGAGCAAAGTGCAGACAATGAACAGAATCACATGATCAGGGCTCTCTAAACTCTGCTGGTAGAACAACAGTCTGTTAGGAAGACCCAGGGCAAAAACAATGTCTGCCAAGCTGAGCCAAGGCCTCTTACAACCAGCAACTATTTATATTCCTTCCTCTTATCATGTTCTTTATTCTGTTCTGTCTTATTTTCTCTCTCTCTCTCTCTCTCTCTCTCTCTCTCTCTCTCTCTCTCTCTCTCTCTCTCTCTCTCTCTCTCTCATCTCATCTCCCCTTCTAAAGAAGCCAAACCAGCAACAGGAAAGAAGCTTCCGGAGTGAGTCATGAGTGTGTGTTATATGAGTGTACTGTATGTGTGGAAGGGAGGTAGGGGAGGCAAAAACGAGCAGCTGTGTCTGCTCAGAGGTCCTAATGCTCAGGTCACACAATGGGCATCTGCGTTAGGGTCTGTCTGTGTCGTGTGTCTGTGAAAGGAAACTCCTCATTTCAAGATATTGTGTTTTTCCTCTGGTTTGGTATGCCAGGAATGTGTTTGGAATAGCTCCTATGAGAGATAAGCACAGAACTAACAGACAGACACACAGGGTTAGATTGCTACAGAGAGAAGGGTGGGGGAATCACAAAAGGGGCTAGGTAATGATTGACTGTGACTCCTACATCATTAGGTTACATTAGATTAAATATACTTTGTCTGTTGTTCACAGAAATTTGCTTATACAACCATCATCACTGTGTCTGAAAGACACAACCCCCAACCATAACCCAGCCCTGGCCTGTCCTCTCTGCATTCACGCCAGGCATTGTCCATGGTGTCAGCTAGATAGGATCACACACACACATTCCTGTATGCCTCTGGTTTCTTTCTCGCTCTCCTCCGCTCATTCACCTCCCTATTTGTTCACTCACTCAGTCACTCACACATTTTCTCCACTCGTTTACTCACCTGTCCTCTTCTCTTCAGGCGGCAGTTACTGACTGCTGTTAGCACCAGAAAATCCTGTTTCTGCCGTTGCTGGTCTACCATGTCCCCTTGCTCCCTCCTCTCTTTCTCCCTCCCTCTGTCCCTCTTTCCCTCTCTTTTTCCCTCTCTCGCTTTCTCTCTCTCTCGATCTATCTATCTATCTATCTATCTATCTATCTATCTATCTATCTATCTATCTATCTATCTATCTATCTATCTATCTCTCTCTCCCTCTCTCTCTCTCTCTCGCTCTCTCTCTCTCTCTCTCTCTCTCTCAGGTGTCAGGTTGCAGTAGGTAAGCAAGCTCGGTGACAGGCACCATGACGACAGTTGTTATGCTACACACCTGCGTTTACCTGATCTCCTCCCACTCTACCCTTAACCCTTTAGAGAAAGAAAGAGAGAGGAGACTTCCCTAGAGAGACAAAGAGCTGCTCACAGGGCAGACATGCATGCTATAGTCATATGCCTATTCATTTTGAATGCCGATATGTTTTCACAGGAGACTTCTGGGAATGCCAAACGAAAAATGTCTTCATTTGCTGTTCTGTTTTGCTTGTGTTCAGCAGATTTTGTTGCTATATGTGTTGTTGCTTGCATAGCATAGGGTATAATGGGATATTTGACACTTGTAGCAGCACTGGTCACAATGGAGAGGAATTTTGAGTTGAATGGGCCAAGGAAAGGACAGGAGGTTGATTAAGACTGTTGGTAGTCAACCTGGTTTCAACTCCCTCCTCCATACTGCCCAATGTGGGTTTCCTGTTCTAAGCTGACAGCGTGTGCGTGCGTGTATGTGCATGACGGCTAAAAGAGCAAGATGCAACTGAGGCTGTTATCGCACAGGAAGCACAACCCTTTCTGTGGGCTCCACTTCCTCCTGAGAGAAAGGGAGGGAGCGGAGGAGGCCTATTATAACGCGGGAAAAGCTGTCACCACGGAGACCAATGTTCCATTGTACGTCTGCCAGACTGCCGTCTTGTATTATGGTTGTTTAGAATGTTGGGTTACCGGTAACGCTTCTCCATGTTTTCTGTGTCTCTCTGTATGTCCAATATTGTTAAATGGCTCCTGCACTTGTCTCCTTCCCTACACAATGGTGACAAAAGGAGGTTTTTAAGACGATTTGGGACATGACACAGTCCTATTACACACACATCTGTGTCTGTGGCTTCAGTCATATCTGAGCCTATGATGTCGCTGCCAGGCCCTTAGGGACAGTGATAAGCTTCATAACACACTCAATGCCCTGTGTGTGTGTGTGTGTGTGTGTGTGTGTGTGTGTGTGTGTGTGTGTGTGTGTGTGTGTGTGTGTGTGTGTGTGTGTGTGTGTGTGTGTGTGTGTGTGTGTGTGTGTGTGTGTGTGCGCGCGTGTGTGCGTGTGTAAAGAAAGCGCATTGTGAACTAGGCCAGGCAGATAGAGGAACAAGGAAAGGAGCTGATAAGCTTCCTCTTTTGCCCCGGGTGACCAAGCCTAGCCAATCTAACATGGAGAAATTATGGGGAGACTCTGAATAACATTACATGTTTTGGTGAACTACAAATCTTAAAGGGATACTTCGGGATTTTGGCAATGAGGCCCTTTATGTACTTCTGAGTGGAAGGCCTCCTGAGTGGCGCAGCGGTCTAAGGCACAGCATCTCAGTGCAAGAGGCGTCACTACAGTCCCTGGTTCGAATCCAGGCTGTATTATATCTGGCTGTGATTGGGAGTCCCTTAGGGCGGTGCACAATTGGCCCAGCATCGTCCGGGGTAGGCTGTCATTGTAAAAAATAATTTGTTCTTAACTGACTTTCCAAGTAAATAAAGGTTAAACAACACATAAAAAAATGTATTTATTTATTTCACCATTATTTAACCAGGTAGGCTAGTTGAGAACAAGTTTTCATTTGCAACTGCGACCTGGCCAAGATAAAGCAAAGCAGTTCGACACATGCAACAACACAGAGTTACACATGGAATAAACAAAACATACAGTCAATAATACAGTAGAAAAATAAGTATATATACAATGTGAGCAAATGAGGTGAGATAAGGGAGGTAAAGGCAAAAAAGGCCATGGTGGCGAGGTAAATACAATATAGCAAGTAAAACATTGGAATGGTAGATTTGCAGTGGAAGAATGTGCAAAGTAGAAATAGAAATAATGGGGTGCAAAGGAGCAAAATAAGTAAATACAGTAGGGGAAGTGGTAGTTGATTGGGCTAAATTAAAGATGGGCTATGTACAGGTGCAGTGATCTGTGAGCTGCTCTGACAGCTTGTGCTTAAAGCTAGTGAGGGAGATAAGTGTTTCCAGCTTCAGAGATTTTTGCAGTTCGTTCCAGTCGTTGGCAGCAGAGAACTGAAAGGAAAGACGACCAAAGGAGGAATTGGCTTTGGGGGTGACCAGTGAGTTATGCCTGCTGGAGCGTGTGCTACGAGTGGGTGCTGCTATGGTGACCAGTGAGCTGAGATAAGGCGGGGCTTTACCTAGCAGAGACTTGTAGATAACCTGTAGCCAGTGGGTTTGGCGACGAGTATGAAGCGAGGGCCAACCAACGAGAGCGTACAGGTTGCAGTGGTGGGTAGTACATAGGGCTTTGGTGACAAAACGGATGGCACTGTGATAGACTGCATCCAGTTTGTTGAGTAGAGTGTTGGAGGCTATTTTATAGATGACATCACCGAAGTCGAGGATCGGTAGGATGGTTAGTTTTATGAGGGTATGTTTGGCAGCATGAGTGAAGGATGCTTTGTTGCGATATAGGAAGTCGATTCTAGATTTAATTTTGGATTGGAGATGCTTATTGTGAGTCTGGAAGGAGAGTTTACAGTCTAACCAGACACCTAGGTATTTGTAGTTGTCCACGTATTCTAAGTCAGAGCCGTCCAGAGTAGTGATGCTGGACGTGCGAGCAGGTGCGGGCAGCGATCGGTTGAAGAGCATGCATTTAGTTTTACTTGTATTTAAGAGCAGTTAGAGGCCACGGAAGGAGAGTTGTATGGCATTGAAGCTCGTCTGGAGGTTAGTTAACACAGTGTCCAAAGAAGGGCCAGAAGTATACAGAATGGTGTCGTCTGCGTAGAGGTGTATCAGAGAATCACCAGCAGCAAGAGCAACATCATTGATGTATACAGAGAAGAGAGTTGGCCCGTGAATTGAACCCTGTGGCACCCCATAGAGACTGCCAGAGGTCCAGACAACAGGCCCTCCGATTTGACACACTGAACTCTATCAGAGAAGTAGTTGGTAAACCAGGCGAGGCAATCATTTGAGAAACCAAGGCTGTCGAGTCTGCCAATAAGAATGTGGTGATTGACAGAGTCGAAAGCCTTGGCCAGGTCGATGAATACGGCTGTGCAGTAATGTCTCTTATCGATGGCGGTTATGATGACGTTTTGGACCTTGAGCGTGGCTGAGGTGCACCCATGACCAGCTCTGAGACCAGATAGCATAGCGGAGAAGGTACGGTGGGATTCGAAATGGTCGGTAATCTGTTTGTTAACTTGGCTTTCGAAGACCTTAGAAAGACAGGGTAGGATAGATATAGGAAAAAATAAATTCCCCAGAGCCAGGTGAACTCATGGATATCATTTTTATGTCTCTGCGTGCAGTTTGATGGAAGTTGCTAACTAGCGCAATGACTGAATGTCAATGGGTATATGCTAGCAGATACACATAGACTTACAGTCATTGAAGTCTATGTGTACATGCTAGCATGTTAGCAGATACCCATAGACTTCCAGTCATTGCGCTAATGCTAGTTAGCATTGGCTCGCAAAACCACCTCTAACTTACAACCACCTCTAACTTTCATCTGACTCTAGGGAAGTTGATAAAAGGCCTTTTTGCCAAAATCCTGAATGATCCCTTTAACCCCCTTGTTTTGTGTGTGTGTGTGTGTGTGTGTGTGTGTGTGCGCGCGCGCGCATGTTGGACTATTTATCTTTATCATCTGCAAAGCCACAGGGGCCTGGATACTTTATGTAAATACTCTAAAGCCCTAAACAAACAGACATGCACACAGATACAATACGAAGAGATAAGAACTCTAAAATACAACACACATAGAACCCTAAGCCTCCTTGAATTGGGTTTTCCTCACATGGATGCCAAACTCACAACCTCAGTTCTGGGGTTGCTGCGATGTTCAACTACAGAGCACAAAACACTTTCACTTCAATCTCGAGCTACTACACAGACCCACCCACCTCCTTATCACAATCCCATTGTTTTTGTCAAGTAAATCATTGACAGTCATATTTAGGCAGTCACAATCAGAGACAGCTGATTATCGTTGTCTCTGATTGGGGATCATATTTAGGTAGCCATTGTCCTCGTTTGTATTGTGGGATCTTGTCTACATTGAGTTGCCTGAGTGCACAGCTGTAGCGTCTCGGTTCTTTGTTAGGTGAGTTTCAGTTGATTAAAATGATGTGGAACTCTACTCACGCTGCGCCTTGGTCTCCTCTTTATGACGATCTTGACACTAGCTGAGAAATAAAATATGATCTTACCAGTGGAGGCTGCCGAGGGGAGGACGGCTCATAATAATGGCTGGAATGGAGCAAATGAAATGGCATCAAACACCTGGAAAATATGTGTTTGATGTATTTGGTACCATTCCACCTATTCCGCTCCAGCCAATACCACGAGCCCGTCCTCCCCAATTAAGTCGCCACCCACCTCCCGTGGATCTTAGTGTTAGGCTTTCACAAGGCAATTCAGAGAAGCCGATTGTAATTTTTGGTGCTTATAGAAAGGAGTCATGAGGTGCATTCAGGTGCTTATTCTGCAGTGGACTTTCTTCTCAATAGATAAACATAAGCTCTGTCCTGTTTAGAACAACCCAGGGTATGAGGCCAAGTCATCTTGTAACTATACACTAAACATAGTGATAAAAAAACATTGACACTGTATATGACATTTATTTTATGATATGGAAATGTGAAGTGCAAATTTGGACTCGGGTGTTTGGCTTGCTTGTATGACATCAAGGCAGTCCCACTGGGCACAGACATCAATTCAGCATCTATTGCACGTTGGTGTAACGTCATTGAAATGATGTGGAAACAACGTTGATTCAACCAGTGTGTGCCCAGTGGGGTATCTATTATAATCCTCAACGTCTCCTCTTTCAAAATACATTGAGCACTGTTCATTTATAGCATTTCCCTCGCTCAGACAAAACATTTGCAAAAAGTTGCCCAATTAACGGAAGGGATGGGGTCAACTTCTTGTCTCCTGCGGTGCTAAAGTTCAGAGCGGCTGTGAGTCAAAACCCATACTGTGATGTGAAGCGGAGCTCTGACTTCATTTATAGCATGTTTCTATACAGCCCAAACAAATGTTCAACCCGTGTACGGGTACGACTGTAAAGTGAGTTATAATAGTAGATCATTATGAACGGATATCGAAACCGTCAGGCAAAATGACATTCGGTAATGAAAGGACCCATTCCCACATGTTCATCTTAGGACTTTAGAGGCAGATACATTATCCTGCAATGCCTGGCAAATGATCAGATACATAAATCAATGTTACAGTGCATTCGGAAAGTATTCAGACCCCTTGACTTTGTCCACATTTTGTTACTTTACAGCCTTATTCTAAAACTGATGAAATAAAATGTTTTCCTCAACAATCTACACACAATACCCCATAATGACAAAGCTTAAACAGTTTATTTTGTGCAAATTTATAACAAATTAAAAACAAAAAAGTATTCAGACCTTTTGCTATTATACTCAAAATTGAGCTCAGTTCATCCTGTTGCCATTGATCATCCTTGAGACATTTCTAAAACTTGATTGGAGTCCACCTGTGGTAAATTCAATTGATTGGAAATGATTTGGAAAAGGCATACAACGGTCTATTTAAGGTCCCACAGTTGACAGTGCATGTCAGATCAAAAACCAAGTCATGAGGTCGAAGGAATTGTCCATAGAGTTCGGCGACAGGATTGTGTCGAGGCACAGATTTGGGGAAGAGTACCAAAAAATGTCAGCAGCATCGAAGCTCCCCAAGAACACAGTGCCCTCCATCATTCTTAAATGGAAGAAGTTTGGAACCACCAAGACTCTTCCTAGAGATGGCCGCCCGGCCAAACTGAGCAATCGGGGGAGAATGGCCTTGGTCAGGGAAGTGACCAAGAACCCTATGGTCACCCTGACAGAGCTCCACAGTTCCTCTGTTGAGATGGGAGAACCTTCCAGAAGGACAACCATCTCTGCAGCACTTCACTAATCAGGCCTTTATGGTCGAGTGGCCAGACGGAAGCCACTCTTCAGTAAAAGGCACGTGACAGCACACTTGGAGTTTGCCAAAAGGCACCTAAAGAACTCTCAGATCATGAGAAACAAGATTCTCTGGTCCGATGAAACCAAGACTAAACTCTTTGGCCTGAATGCCAAGCTTCATGCCTGGAGGAAACCTGGCACCATCCCTACGGTGAAGCATGTTTTTCAGCGGCAGGGACTGAGAGACAAGACAAGATCGAGGGAAAGATGACAGAGCAAAGTACAGAGAGATCCTTGATGAAAACCTGCTCCAGAGCGCTCAGGACCTCCAGACTGGCGCGAAGGTTCACCTTCCAACAGGACAACAGGACAACAACCCTAAGCACACAGCAACTTAGGAGTGGCTTTGGGACAAGTCTCTGAATGTCCTTGAGAGGCCCAGCCTGAGCCCGGTCTTGAACACATCCGAACATCTCTGGAGAGACCTGAAAATAGCTGCGCAACAACGCTCCCCATCAAACCTGAAAGAGCTTGAGTGGATCTGCACAGAAGAATGGGATAAACTCCTCAAATACCGGTGTGCCAAGCCTATGCGTCATACCCAAGACTCTAGGCTGTAATCGCTGCAAAAGGTGCTTCAACAAAGTGCTGAGTAAAGAGTCTGAGTACTTATATAAATGTGATCTGTTGTTTTATTTTTTTTATACATTTGCAACAATGTCTAAACCTGTTTTTGCTGTGTCATTATGGGGTATTGTGTGTAGATTGATGATGATTTAAAAAAAAGAAGTTTTTATCCATTTTAGAATAATGTAACAAAGTGAAAAAAGTTAAAGGGTCTGAATACTTTACGAAGGCACTGTAAATATTAAACTACTCTAGAAGAAGTTATCTAATTCTGCACTAGACAGGATTTGAAACACCAAATAGTGTTTTCAACCTTTTCCGGAAGTCTCCGGCAGGGTGTTGCACAAAACTTGAATAAGTGGTGTTCCAACACACCATGTAATCTTTCAAAGCATCTCATGATGATGTGCTTCAATACTCCGGCAAAGCTAAGGCCTCGTCTCCTCACGTTGGTGGCAGCTCAGTTGCGACTAGTTTTTGTGTTACAAAGCGCTTCATTTTAACAGGGCATGTTAATGGTCTCCTCTGTATAGACTATGATAGTGACAGTGAGCTTACCTTGTTTTTGTTTTGTGCCTTTCGTGCTATGTCTACGTGTAGCAGCTGGCTGGTACGACCAAAGCTGAGAACAGGAAACTGTTTTTTTCTCCTGTGACACAAAAACTCCGGGACGAGGCTGCTCTTTGGCACAGATTTAGGATCAGCTTACCGTCACAATCTTCTAACAATAACTAGTCAGAGGAAAACACCAAACTGACCTCCGATCAGTATCCAAGGGGTGACCTCTAACTACTGCTCTGCTTCCTCTTTCCCCTAAGGGCCCGGTCTGTCCCTGGGAGGACCCTACCCCATTGGTTGAAATGTTAAATGTTTAAGGCAAGGGTTAAAGGGACACTTCAGGATTTTGGCAATGAAGCCCTTTATCCACCATCGTGGAATCAGACGAACTCATGGATACCATTTTTATCTCTCTGCGTGCAGTTTGAAGGAAGTTTCTAACTAGTGTTAGCACAATGACTGGCAGTCTATGGTAACTGCTAGCGTGCTAGTAGATACCATAGACTTCCAGTCTATGCGCTAACGCTATTTAACATTGGCTAGCAAAACTACCTCTAACTTCCTTCAAGCTGGATGCAGAGACATAAAAATAATATCAATGAGTTCATCTGACTCTAGGGAAGTAAACTCCCGAAGAATCCCTATAAGGTTAGGGTAAGGGTAGGGGGGTTAGGGTTTAGGGTAGGGATGTCCCAAGGATCCCAAAAAGCACTGACCCTACGGGCCCTTCCCACTGTGAATTCTGATTGGCCACATGTCCTGTGGTAGGTAACCCCTGGCAAAGACCATTGTCAGCAAGAAGCAAAGGTAAACACAGGTATATTTGCAATGCAAAGGTACAGAGGGTAGAGCAAGCATACCGTACATGCACAGTGCACACAAACACCACTCGGGCAAGTGGCGCAGCAGTTTAAGGCACTGCATCTCAGTGCTAGAGGTGTCACTACAGACCCTGGTTTGATCCCGGGCTGTATCACAACCGGCCGTGATCGGGAGTCCCATAGGGCGGTGCACAATTGGCCCAGCATCGTCCGAGTTAGGGGAGGGTTTTTTTCCGGGTTAGGACATCATTGTAAAAATGTTGTTCTTGAATTTGTTCTTAACTGACTTGCCTAGTTAAATAAAGGTTAAATCAAATCAAATAAAAGTATGTGAGATGAACACTGTTTCTCAATTACATAGTCACTAGCACTCCCTATTGGCCAGCGTGCACAGGACACATATTTATTCCAAGGACTGTAGAACTGTAGGCCCTCTGCTAATACAGTCATGCATAATTCAACATAGGCCTATCCTTCCTTCCTCTTTTTAAAGACACCACTAATCTGACTCGACTGGAACTAGGTTAACTGCAATGTACACAAACTGAGTTTACATTTATCCGATATGCTCATGTCAGGCTTTCAAGCAGGTCCCTAATCTCTGAAAAGGGAACACCACTACATGCTAAAGCATCTATTCCCCCTGGCCGGTATGAGGCATTCTTCTCCTCTGAGTCATGTCTGCTGTTGCGTGTGTATGGTAGGGTAGCATAGGGCCACCATGCCACATAGAAGAGAGAATGTGATGCCGGTTAGCATACAATACCTTGTTTTACATTCAACTCTTATCGAGATATATGACAATAATACTGTGTGGGGTAGCTTTGATCTCTCTTTTTATCCCCATCTTCCTCCCCCTTTATCTGTTGAGCACAGGAGGTTGAGGGCACGTTAACTGGGGAGGACGGGTTCATCTTAATGGCTGGAGAGGTATGAGTGGAACGGTATCAAGAATATCGAACTCATGTGTTCGATGCCATTCCATTTACTTCTTTCCAGCCATTATAATGAGCCGTCCTCCCCGCAACAGCCTCCACTGCTGCGGAGTATAAACTGGGGGTCCAAGAATTTGTTGGTTTGGCCCAAAAAGATAGGTACACTCCCCTACTGTTAATATATCGTATATAGTAATATGTCATATATAGTAGTAGTAGGACATATTGTAGTCGCACAATCTGATTGGATGCGTGCGTGTGTACGTGCACGTGACTACCTTCTGTAGACATTCTCCCTTTCATTGATAACTCCTGGAGCCACTCCTGATCCACCCTCTGAAATTACACACTTCAGGACGTTGTCAGGTCCTTTTTTCTCAGATTTAGGAAACACATACAGGTATAGACATACAAAGATATAGATCGTGGGAGGAGTTCATTCAAAGAGACAGATCATAATGAAGATATCTTTATTTCAGT
Organism: Salvelinus fontinalis; assembly: GCF_029448725.1. Taxonomy (NCBI): domain Eukaryota; kingdom Metazoa; phylum Chordata; class Actinopteri; order Salmoniformes; family Salmonidae; genus Salvelinus; species Salvelinus fontinalis. Next base: position 38,316,325 of record NC_074690.1, read on the forward strand.
CATTACATAGATATAATATCACCTATGGGGTATTTCCAAACTGTGTTATATTTTATGGAAAAGTTTGATATCATATCCTTTGACAATTACATTTTAGTCATTTTATCCAGAGCAACAGGAGCAATTAAGGTTAAGTGCCTTGCTCAATGGCACACAGACCGATTTGTCACCTAGTCGGCTCTGGGATTCAATCCGGCAACCTTTCGGTTACTGCCCCACCGCTCCTAACCGCTAGGCTACCTCGCACCTCCAATAAAAGGGTGTAAATGGAGATGATAGGTTTTTGGACATAGAAAGACAGAAACTGTCAGAGGGGTCTGACCATTACTCTTATAACGGAGAATACAGGGAGAAAACCCAGAAGGTATTTTTCAATAAATCATCAAACCAAACTGATCAATCCCCTCTGTTGGCATGAAGACTCGACTTGACGCTCTACTAGTTCTTTAGAGCTCAGCCAGGGTCGTTTCTCCTGGATTTACCGTATGTATCCACATAAGACTTGGTGTGCCCAGCTTGTTGTTCATATGTCCATGAGCTAGTTATAAAGCATTGGATCAAAGTTGTGGCAAGGTTGCTCTACTCTTCTCTGTTTCTCCTTGCGATGTATTTGAAACTTCATACACACGTGTGCATGTCACACACACACACACACACACACACACACACACACACACACACACACACACACACACACACACACACACACACACACACACACACACACACACTCCGGCCCCACACAACTTCGTTTGGCATTCTCTTGAGTGAGTGAGGATCGTGACTTTGGGTTATTTCAAAATGTTTACCTGGAAGTGATTTTACTGCAGTGCCAGGAGAGTGAGCGTAAGTGTTCTCTGTTCTTTCAAAACACACACACACACACACACACACACACACACACACACACACACACACACACACACACACACACACACACACACACACACACACACACACACACAAGGCTAGTCTGTTGATCTTCTAATGCTGCCATCAATGTAGGGTTCATAGCTGGGCACTGATTCGACAAGGAGCTGTGAAAGCACACTGTTTTCCAAACATCAGAACTCATCACTGGCACCGTTGTTAATAATGACAGCAGAGAGGGAGGAATAGAGGGAGAGAAAGATAGGGGTGAAGGGACAGTGGGTATCTTTCATGGGTAATGTGACATGCGTGACACTGCATTAGCCCGAAGGGACATTCCCAGGTCAAAGAAGCGCTCAGTCTCACATGATGCGTGCCTTTTTTTTTTTTTTTTTTTTTTTTTTTTTTTTTTTTTTTTTTACCGTTATTTTACCAGGTAAGTTGACTGAGAACACGTTCTCATTTGCAGCAACGACCTGGGGAATAGTTACAGGGGAGAGGAGGGGGATGAATGAGCCAATTGTAAACTGGGGATTATTAGGTGACCATGATGGTTTGAGGGCCAGATTGGGAATTTAGCCAGGACACCGGGGTTAACACCCCTACTCTTACGATAAGTGCCATTGGATCTTTAATGACCTCAGAGAGTCAGGACACCCGTTTAACGTCCCATCCGAAAGACGGCACCCTATACAGGACAGTGTCCCCAATCACTGCCCTGGGGCATTGGGATATTTTTTTAGACCAGAGGAAAGAGTGCCTCCTACTGGCCCTCCAACACCACTTCCAGCAGCATCTGGTCTCCCATCCAGGGACTGACCAGGACCAACCCTGCTTAGCTTCAGAAGCAAGCCAGCAGTGGTATGCAGGGTGGTATGCAGGGCTGCTGCTTTGGTCACACTCTGTACTGAGAGAGGGCAGCGAAACAGCTTTGAAGAAAAGGGTTGTGGAGTAAACAATCATTTAAAAAAATTCCCCCAAAGGGTTTGGGGTGGTGAGATCCAAGTTTACGTTACAGTAGTTTGTCTTTAGGGAGATTTGACTCATTGACTTCAATGAAGTACAATCAACTCCTGATGAGCGTACGCTGTGGTCACCAGTCCTAATTCAAGTACTGTACATTATTTGTACTGGCTCAGGATTTGGTTTAATGCAGTTTTGCATCTGGAGTCAACTGTAGTGATAGGTTGATGTCTAGGATGTCTACTTCTCGTGTCTTTCTCTTTCCTAATATTTTTGGGGGATTAAATTAAAAAGATAGAGGTAAGCAAAGGGTAGGAAATAGGCAGGCACATCATCACAACCACAGGACCTCTATGTACACCATATACACTGTGTACAAAACATTAGGAACACCTTCCCAATATTGAGTTGCAAACCTTTTTCCTCTCAGAACAAACCTTTTTCCTCTCAGAACAGGCATGGACTCTACAAGGTGTCGAAAGCGTTCCACAGGGATGCCGGCCCATGTTGACTCCAATGCTTCCCACCGCTGTGTCAAGTTGTCTGGATGTTTTTGGGTGGTGGACCATTCTTGATACACACAGGAAACTGTTGTCTTGCCCATTCACCCTCTGAATGGCACACACACTCCATGTCTCAATTGTCTCAAGGCTTAAAAATCCTTCCTTAACCTGTCTCCTCCCCTTCTACACTGATTGAAGTGGATTCAATAAGGGATCATAGCTTCACCTGGTCAGTCTATGTCATGGAAAGAGCAGGTGTTCCTAATGTTTTGTACGCTCAGTGTACAGCATCATTAATACAGCGCTTCACATTCAGTCACAGCATCAGATACCTTACTATATAAGACAGAAAAACACAGAACTGCAGGGCATATGAAGAGAGAAACTACTTCAAATGTATCCTCTCCCTCTCATCCAAGTCCCCAATAACCGTCTCTGGCTTGTCACCCTCGCTATTAAATCATAAGAAATCAATCTGTTTTTACAATTGGGTGGCAGTCCAGAAAGCTAAGTGGCAGTCCAGAAAGCTATACTAAAATAATCATACATGAGACTCTGAACTGTTTTTGCAATAAACCTATTGTGAGAATGTTTGGAAAGTGCTGCCATTTATGATTGCCTCACACGAAGTCAGACCCAATCAGATCAGCAGTTTAATGAGAAACAGATCAATCCTAGTAGCAATACAGAACATGAAGTCAAACATTCAAAGATGCCATAGCAAACTATCCAAGTCAAATCCTAGCAATATCAAATAGCAATATCAAACAGTGTAAAAGCAATTTAGCAAAGGCGTGAAAATGAATTCATTCTTAAGTCCTTGAATTCAGAGTAGTATACGGGATATGTTAAAAAAGCCACACATATATTATACAGTACTATATTTCAACCTTCTTGCAATGTTCATATAACGTTCCCTATGTCTCAACCTCAGGCATTTTCACTATGACGCCTCTGCCACAGCCCCTTTGTGTTTGCCTTATGTCGTGTACCTTATGAACATTCCTATAGAGGTTATAACCAGGGGGAGTCACAACCGGCAGTGTCATTTCTCCACAATATGACAACTCTATGTTGTGCCATTCGTCATCAATAATACTAATATCTGATTGTATGCATTGAACCTCTCTCCCTCCACTCATCTTTCCCCAAATGATCTTCTTCTCCATCAACACTCTCCCAACTAAACATTCTAGACCAGGGGTAGACAACGTATCGGATGGTCTGGGGGCTGGAACATCATTTGTACACTGCAAACTGACCACAACTAAGCCCAAAAAGAGAGAGAAAACCCTGTAATTTCATACCTTGAATTACATTTAGACACGATCACGTCTCTTTAAAAAAAATATTTGTGGGAATTCTTGGGAACAGATTTCCTAAATTAACAGGTTTTTATAAATGAAACTAATTTCTGGCTGAATTTCTGGCGATTTGACAGTTTATTCTGAACCCAAACTTTGAGGGAACCCTGTCCGCAACACTTGTGGGTTTAAGTACATTTGATTACTTCTTCCTCCAGTCAGAGGAGACTTCGCTGGATCAGTCCTTTAGGGCACTTATTTTCTCTTAGTGGTTTAAAACTACATCTACTGAGTAAGGGCACTTCTTAGGACACATCTTATGGCCGTCTCATAATGGTTTCAGTCAGGATCAGGTTACAGGACTGATCTTCAATGAGTCCTTTAGAGCACATCATACGGTACTCCATTGAGTGCACGGGGCCCCTTTCATGCTGAAGTGTACTTGTTAGTAGCACGTGAGTTGCTCTGGTCGGAGGCCCGGTCTGTGACTTTGAGCTTCATACAGGACTGCTTCTCATCAATCAACATCTCCGCTGGCAGACACCAGCAACACAGGCATGACTAGAGATAGAGATAGAGATAGAGATAGAGATAGAGATAGAGAGAGAGAGAACATTAGCTCTTTGTACATACATATAAGCCCATTAGGGGTTAACCCTATTTGGCACGCTGTTTAGATGCTGTGTGTGCGTCTGTCTTACCCTGAAGCAGCTCTTGAAACGCTTGCTGACCATGTAGAGAGCGATGGGGTTGATGCAGGAGTTAAGAGACGCCATGTTGATCCCGATGTAGTCGAGGACCAGGAAGAAACTGGAGAAACACACACACACACAACATGCTATTTCATCTCCTATTTACAATATTAAGGTCAGTGTAGCATGAGTGGGGCACAAAGACATTCCTCACCTGAGCAGTTCACAGCGGTTGGGGTCCTTTTCGTCATAGATGGTGAGCTTGAGGATGCGGCTGAGATGGAGGGGCAGCCAGCATAGAGCAAACACCAGCACCAGGCAGAACACGGTCTTAGCCACCTCACGCCTCTACACACACAGAGATCAATCGATCAGCCAACTAATCCAACTATCTGGCTACAGTGCCCTTCATAAGTAAAAGAGACACATCTAAATGATTTAGGCTGAAGATGAAGGGTGAAGAGAGAGGTTACCTGTTTGAGATGGTCACTCAGGGTGATCTGTACTCCGTTCTTCTTCCTCAGCATCTCACAAGTCATCAGGGTGTAGAAGACGGCGGTAACGGCCAGAGGGAGGCAGAAATACACACTGAACAGCCACCAGTCCTTAGCTGTCTTATAGAACTGGACGAACACAAAGAAAACACCAATAAATACAGGGCACAGCGGATAAAGGGAAACTCTGTTTGAGGCTACTGCAGTTCACAATGCAAAATAGCCATTAGAAAGAGCCACGGACTGTGGAGAAAATCGGACTCTGACTGGTTCTATAGGCTTGGGAGTTAGTTGGGAGCCAAATCCTAATGCTGAAGTATGACGGACGTGAAGAAGCGTGAGAAGGAGTAACCTCAAGCAGACCAAAAGGGTCTGTGTAACGTAGTTCACTTCTGGTAACACGTCACTTCATCTAAAACCTCTTTGGGACGACAACTACAAAAGCTCAACCTATCATCTATTGGGCTCTCTGAGACGCGCGCGCACACACACATGCACTCGCACTTGTGACAACACACACACTCAAACCTCCTTATCCAGACAAACAGGGGCCTCAAAAGTCAAATGATTGATTTTTTCAAATCAGGGTGAGCACAAGGGGAGAGTCGGAAAACTGCCCCTTTCCCACACCAGGCCCCAACCAGGGACACTCCCGATAGGCTACCGTTGTTTGTGTGCGTGCGTTCAAGGTGTGTGCGTGCGGTTCTTGCTGTGTGTTCATGTGTGTGTCTACGCACACTCATAAAGCCTGATTTCTGCATGGGGTGTAGCAGACAGATGCGGAGGTGCTCTCCCTTGTAGTCCATGGCGAGCATGTCGAAGGCTATAGCCTCAGGGACCGCCAGCAGTATGGACAGCAGCCAGATGAGTGCGATCTCTATAGCCGTCCACTTGGGAACACCGATCCCCTTAATACGGTTCCACGACGCTACCGCGCGGTACCTGGGTATAGGAGCAGAGGGGGAGAAACATTAGGGCAACGTTTTCTGTGTAGTCAATAAATACAACTGTGTGTGTGCGTGTTAACATACCTGTCAATGCTCAGAGCACACAAGCTCAGCACAGTAATGCCCACTGAAGCTTTCTGGACAAACGGCACTAGTTTACACAGACCTACACCAAATGGCCAATCCTCGGCTAGGAGCTAGGGGTAAAGACAGGGGGATAGAGAAATCAGGGTTATTCCCAATGATCTGTCATGTAATTATATTAACCATATGGTATTTAATGATTACCATGTCGTTTCTATGTAAATATTTTGTAAATAGACTAGCGGGCCATAACATGAAGCACAACACAAAATTTCGCACTATGCATTTCACGCTATGAATCTACTTCATGATATTGTATAAACAATGAAAGTTTAGATGCTTTTACCAGTCATGAGTAGAAGACAAGAATCTCTATTTGCTAACCTGTATGGGGTTTTTAATGCCTGCTTATGAGGCCTATTGTAATCACATGTGGAGGTTAACACCAAACTGACCCTAGATCAGCATTGAGGGTCAATCTCACCCTACTGTATTGGAATCACATGTGGAGGTTAACACCAAACTGACCCTAGATCAGCATTGAGGGTCAATCTCACCCTACTGTATTGGAATCACATGTGGTGATCATATCTCCACAGCACACAGATATATTCTTCTGGTATGCATTTCATAATTTAAAGTTTGGCCTCCCATTACCCAAATATCTGTAATACTCTATCCAGGGTCGTTCCACCTCAAAAAGCACAAGAAAGAGGACTTCAACACCCACCATCTCAGATTGTTTTGAAATTGTTTACGTTGTTAGAAAATTAAGATAATCAATTGCACCCAAATTGACCATTTTAATTTATATTCATATATTATTCAATAAATATAGTACCTACCATCCAATTTGAACCATTTTATATATATATATATATATATATATATATATATATAATGCGTAAGACATGAGAAATTGCAAAAAGGGGCTTTATTACAGACATCAATTATCCTCAGCACCCCCCCCCCCCCTCCCTTAGACCAGGGCTGCCCAACCCTCTTCCTTGAGATCTACTATCCTGTAGGTTTTCAGTCCAAACCTAATTTAGCATATCTGTTTCAGCTAGTTAAGGTGTTGTTGAGCAGCTAATTAGTAGAATCAGGTGTGTTAAATTCAGGTTGGACTGAAAACCCACAGGATGATAGATCTCCAGGAAGACGTTTGGGCAGCCCTGCCTTAGACATCCCAGAGGTGAAGAAGCCGGATGTGGAGGTCCTGGGCTGGCGTGGTTACACGTGGTCTGCGGTTGTGAGGACGGTTGGACATACTGCCAAATTCTCTAAATGACGTCGGAGGCAGCTTATGGTATAGAAATTAACATTCAATTCTCTGGAACAGCTCTGGTGGACATTCCTGCAGTCAGCATCCCAATTGCACTCTCCCTCAAAAATTTAGACATCTGTGGCATTGTGATGTGTGACAAAACTGCACACTTAGAGTGACCTTTTTAATTGTCCCCAGCACAAGGTGCACATTTGAAATGATCATGCTGGTTAATCAGCTTATGGATATGCCACCCATGCTAGATGGATGGGTTATCTTGGCATGGGAGAAATGCTCACTAACAGGCATAAACAAATTTGTGCACAAAACTTGAGAGAATTGTCTGCAATTTTCCAAATTTTATTTATTTTTTGCTCATGAAACACTTTAGATGCTGCTTTTATATTTTTGTTCAGTGAACTATTCAAGCATAACAGATACAGAAGGGGATTTCAGCAGTTAAGGAAAATATGTAACAGTACAGAGACCTATAGCTACTGTGATACAGAGACCTATAGCTACTGTGATACAGAGACCTATAGCTACTGTGATACAGAGACCTATAGCTACTGTGATACAGAGACCTAGCTACTGTGATACAGAGACCTATAGCTACTGTGATACAGAGACCTATAGCTACTGTGATACAGAGACCTAGCTACTGTGATACAGAGACCTATAGCTACTGTGATACAGAGACCTATAGCTACTGTGATACAGAGTTATATAGCTACTGTGATACAGAGACTTAGCTACTGTGATACAGATACTTAGCTACTGTGATACAGAGACTTAGCTACTGTGATACAGAGACTTAGCTACTGTGATACAGATACTTAGCTACTGTGATACAGAGACTTAGCTACTGTGATACAGAGACCTATAGCTACTGTGATACAGAGACCTATAGCTACTGTGATACAGAGACCTAGCTACTGTCATACAGAGACCTAGCTACTGTCATACAGAGACCTATAGCTACTGTGATACAGAGACCTATAGCTACTGTGATACAGAGACCTAGCTACTGTGATACAGATACCTAGCTACTGTGATACAGAGACCTAGCTACTGTGATAAAGAGACTTAGCTACTGTGATACAGAGACCTAGTTATTGTGATACAGAGACCTAGCTACTGTGATAAAGAGACTTAGCTACTGTGATACAGACCTACACTACGTGGCCAAAAGTATGTGGACATCTTAATGCTACAGCATACAATGACATTCTAGACAATTCTGTGCTTCCAACTTTTTTTATTTTTTTTATTTAACTAGGCAAGTCAGTTAAGAACAAATTCTTATTGACAATGACGGCCTACCAACAGACAAAAGGCCTCCTGCGGGGACGGGGATTAAAAAGAAAAAAGAAATACAATATAAATGTAGGACAAATCACACATCACAACAAGAGAGACAACACAACACTACATAAAGAGAGACCTAAGACAACAACACATCAAGGTAGCAACACATGACAACACAGCATGGTAGCAACACAACATCACAACAACATGGTAGCAACACAACATGGTAGCAGAACAAAACATGGTACAAACATTATTGGGCACAGACAACAGCACATAGGGCTGAAAAGACGAGCGACCCAGGGATGTCGGTGCTTTGGGGACCTTTAACAGAATGTGACTGGCTGTAACGACCTGGGTGTCGGTGGGGTGTGAAATCAGACGCAGGAACAGCAGAGCTTCAATGCGGTGATATTTAATGCCTAACCGGCAAACCAAAATGTCCAACACGGACTTACTGGGTGTCATAAACACCTGTCTTCTAACACGGGAGACAAACCCAGTACACAATACAAAACCCACTCCCGAAATCCACAGCAACAGACGAACAATCCCGCACAAAGAAGCATACAATCTGGCTGGCTAATAAAGCCACACTAATTGCCAATTACCCCAAACCAGGTGATACAAATAAACACATAAGGAGGGGGAGGAAAAAGAGTCAGTGGCAGCTAGTAGGCCGGTGACGACGACCGCCGAACGCCACCCGAACGGGAAGGAGAGCCTGCCTCGGTTGAAGTCGTGACAGTACCCCCCCTCTGACGCGTGGCTCCCGCAGCGCGCCGACACCGGCCTCGAGGTCGACCCGGAGGACGAGGCGCAGGGAGATCCGGATGGAGGCGATGGAAATCCCTTAACATAGATGGATCCAAAATGTCCTCCACCGGTACCCAGCACCTCTCCTCCGGACCGTACCCCTCCCAGTCTACGAGGTACTGCAGGCCCCTCACCCGGCGTCTTGAGTTCAGAATGGCCCGTATCGTATACGCCGGGGACCCCTCGATGTCTAAAGGGGGAGGAGGGACCTCCAGCACCTCACCGTCCTGCAGGGGACCAGCTACCACCGGCCTGAGGAGAGACACATGAAACGAGGGGTTAATACGATAATAGGAAGGGAGTTTTAACCGATAACACACCTCGTTTATTCTCCTCAGGACTTTGAAGGGCCCTACACACTGCGGCCTCAGCTTCCGGCAGGGCAAGCGGAGGGGTAGGTTTCGGGTCGAGAGCCAGACCCTTTCCCCCGGTACAAACACGGGGGCCTCACTGCGGTGGCGGTCAGCGCTCCTCTTCTGCCTAGTAGTAGCTTGTTGGAGGGACTCCTGGACGGCCCTCCAGGTCTCTTTGGAGCGCTGTACCCACTCCTCCACCGCAGGAGCCTCGGTCTGGCTCGGCTGCCATGGTGCCAGAACCGGCTGGTACCCCAACACACACTGAAAGGGGGACACATTAGTAGAGGAGTGGCGTAGGGAGTTCTGGGCCATCTCGGCCCAGGGAATGTATCTCGCCCACTCCCCTGGCCGGTCCTGGCAATACGACCGCAGAAACCTACCCACCTCCTGGTTCACTCTTTCCACCTGCCCATTACTCTCGGGGTGAAAACCGGAAGTCAAGCTGACCGTGACCCCCAGACGCTCCATGAACGCCCTCCATACTCGGGACGTGAATTGGGGGCCCCGATCAGAAACGATGTCCTCCGGCACCCCGTAGTGCCGGAAGACGTGAGTGAATAAGGCCTCCGCAGTCTGTAGGGCAGTAGGGATACCGGGCAACGGGAGGAGACGGCAGGACTTAGAAAACCGATCCACAATGACCAGAACCGTAGTGTTTCCCTGAGAAGGGGGGAGATCTGTCAGGAAGTCTACGGACAGATGAGACCATGGTCGTTGTGGAACGGGGAGGGGTTGCAACTTCCCTCTAGGAAGGTGCCTAGGAGCCTTACTCTGAGCGCATACCGAACAGGAGGAGACATAAACCCTAACGTCCCGAGCTAAGGTAGGCCACCAATACCTCCCCCGAAGGCTCCCCACGGTCCTCGTCACCCCAGGGTGACCCGAGGAGGGTAGGACATGAGCCCACCGAATCAGTCGGTCCCGAACACCAAGCGGTACGTACTTACGGCCCGCCGGACACTGAGGAGGCGCGGGTTCCGCCCGTAGCGCCCGCTCGATGTCCGAGTCCACCTCCCATACCACTGGCGCTATCAGCCTCGAGGCGGGGATGATGGGAGTGGGTTCGGTGGTCCTATCCTCCGTGTCGTAAAGGCGGGACAATGCATCAGCCTTTACGTTTTGGGAGCCTGGTCTATAAGACAACGTGTACCGAAACCGGGTGAAAAACATGGCCCACCTTGCCTGACGCGGGTTCAGTCTCCGAGCTGCCCGAATATACTCCAGATTCTGGTGGTCGGTCCAGATGAGAAAAGGGTGCTTAGCCCCCTCAAGCCAGTGTCTCCACACCTTCAGAGCCCTGACCACCGCTAACAACTCCCGATCCCCCACATCATAGTTACGCTCCGCTGCACTGAGCTTACTAGAGAAGAAAGCGCAGGGGCGGAGTTTTGGTGGCGTACCCGAGCGCTGTGATAGCACGGCACCCACCCCAGCCTCGGACGCATCCACCTCCACTATGAATGCCAAAGAGGGATCCGGATGCGCCAACACGGGAGCATCCGTGAACAGAGCCTTCAACCTGTTGAAAGCTCCGTCCGCCGCCGCCGACCACCGCAACCGCACCGGGCCCCCCTTTAGCAGTGAGGTAATGGGAGCCGCCACCTGGCCAAAACCCCGGATAAATCTCCGGTAGTAGTTGGCAAAACCCAAAAACCGCTGCACCTCCTTCACCGTGGTTGGAGTCGGCCAATTACGCACGGCCTTTATGCGGTCACTCTCCACCACCACCCCCGAGGTGGAAATGCGATAACCCAGGAAGGAGACGGCTTGTTTGGAGAACACACACTTCTCAGCCTTGACGTATAGGTCATGCTCCAGCAGTCTGCCAAGCACTTTGCGCACCAGAGATACATGCGCGGCGTGAGTAGTTGAGTAGATCAGAATGTCATCGATATACACAACTACCCCCTGCACGTGCAGGTCCCTGAGAATGTCGTCTACAAAGGATTGGAAAACGGCTGGAGCATTCTTTAACCCATACGGCATGACGCAGTACTCATAGTGGCCCGATGTGGTACTAAATGCGGTTTTCCACTCATCTCCTTTCCGAATACGCACCAGACTGTACGCGCTCCTGAGGTCCAGTTTTGTAAAGAACTGCGCTCCGTGAAATGATTCCACCGCCGAAGCGATGAGAGGTAGTGGGTAACTAAACCCCACTGTGATGGCATTTAGACCTCTATAATCAATACACGGACGCAAACCTCCCTCTTTTTTCTTCACAAAAAAGAAACTCGAGGAGACGGGTGAGATGGAGGGCCGAATGTACCCCTGTCCCAGAGACTCCGCGACATATGTCTCCATAGCCAACGTCTCCTCTTGGGACAAAGGGTACACGTGACTCTTAGGAAGCGCAGCGTTAACCTGGAGATCTATCGCACAATCCCTACCCGGTCGATGTGGTGGTAATTTCGTCGCTTTCTTTTTACAGAAAGCGATTGCCAAATCGGCATACTCGGGGGGAATGCGCACCGTGGAACCCTGGTCTGGACTCTCCACCGACGTGGCACCAATGGAAACTCCCAGACACCTTCCAGAACACTCCTCTGACCACCCCTGGAGAACCCCCTGTCTCCACGAAATATTGGGATTGTGCCGGGCCAACCAGGGAACACCCAGCACCACTGGAAACGCAGGCGAATCAATAATAAAGAGACTGATACGTTCCCTATGATTCCCCTGCGTTACCATGTCCAGGGGAACTGTGACCTCCCTGACCACCCCTGACCCTAATGGCCGGCTATCTAGGGAGTGAACGGGAAAGGGAGAATCTATCGGCACAAGCGGAACGCCCAACTTACGGGCGAGTCCGCGATCCATAAAGTTCCCAGCTGCACCTGAATCGACTAGTGCCCTATGCTGGGAAGAGGGGAAAAAATAAAGGAAAAAAATTGAGACAAACATGTGACCAACAGGGGGTTCTGGGTGAGTTTGGTGCTGACTCACCTGGGGTGATCGAGAAGCGTTCCGCCTGACATCTCGACTCCCAGACAGACCCCCCCAGCACCGGTCGAACGTGTGTCCTCTCCGACCACAGTTGGTGCAGGGGGGGCCTCCTCCTCCGGTACCCCTAGGCGCGGCCCCTCCCAACTCCATCGGGATGGGAGCCGGGGCGCTGGGTGGTGGAACGCACAGGACCCTCTCCGAACGCCCGCGGGCAGCCAGCAGAGTATCCAGTCGGATAGACATGTCAATAAGTTCATCTAGAGAAAGCGCGATGTCCCGACACGCTAGCTCCCTGCGGACGTCCTCCCGGAGACTACACCGGTAGTGGTCAATAAGGGCCCTGTCGTTCCACCCTGATCCCGCGGCCAAGGTCCGGAACTCCAGCGCGAAATCCTGTGCGCTCCTCTTCTCCTGCCTGAGATGAAATAGTCTCTCACCCGCCGCTCGGCCGTCTGTGGGGTGGTCAAACACGGCACGAAAACGACGGGTAAACTCCGGGTAGTGCTCCTTCGCGGAGTCCGGGCCATTCCAGACTGCGTTGGCCCACTCCAGAGCACGACCCGTTAGGCAGGAGACGAGGACACTCACCCTCTCCGCTCCCGAGGGAGTGGGGCGAACAGTGGCCAGGTATAGCTCCAGTTGGAGTAAGAACCCCTGACAACCTGCCGCTGCTCCATCATAATCCCTCGGGAGCGTAAGACGGAGCGCGCTGGAGCCGGGGGATGAAGAGTCCTGGGGGGGGGGAGCCGAAGGTGGAGAGAGGAGCCCACTCCTCTCCCATCGCTCCATTCTCTCCATCATTTGGTCCATGGCGGATCCGATCCGATGGAGGACAGTTGTGTGGTGGAGAACCCGTTCCTCCATCGATGGGAGAGGGTTGGCTGCTGCTCCTGCTGACTCCATTTAAATTGGTGCGGGATTCTGTAACGACCTGGGTGTCGGTGGGGTGTGAAATCAGACGCAGGAACAGCAGAGCTTCAATGCGGTGATATTTAATGCCTAACCGGCAAACCAAAATGTCCAACACGGACTTACTGGGTGTCATAAACACCTGTCTTCTAACACGGGAGACAAACCCAGTACACAATACAAAACCCACTCCCGAAATCCACAGCAACAGACGAACAATCCCGCACAAAGAAGCATACAATCTGGCTGGCTAATAAAGCCACACTAATTGCCAATTACCCCAAACCAGGTGATACAAATAAACACATAAGGAGGGGGAGGAAAAAGAGTCAGTGGCAGCTAGTAGGCCGGTGACGACGACCGCCGAACGCCACCCGAACGGGAAGGAGAGCCTGCCTCGGTTGAAGTCGTGACACTGGCAGAACGGGTGTTATATGTGGAGGATGTGGGCTGCAGTAGATATCTCAGATAGGGGGAAGTGAGGCCTAAGAGGGTTTTATAAATAAGCGTCAACCAGTGGGTCTTGCATTGGGTATACAGAGTTGACCAGTTTACAGAGGAGAATAGAGTGCACTGATGTGTCCTATAAGGAGCATTGAATGCAAATCTGATGAGCAAATGGTAAAGAACATCTAGCCGCTCGAGAGCACCCTTACCTGCTGATCTATAAATGATGTCTCCGTAATCTAGCATGGGTAAGATGGTCATCTGAATCAGGGTTAGTTTGGCAGCTGGGGTGAAAGAGGAGCGATTACGATAGAGGAAACCAACTCTAGATTTAACTTTAGCCTGCAGCTTTGATATGTGCTGAGAGAAGGACAGTGTACCATCTAGCCATACTCCCAAGTACTTGTATGAGGTGACTACCTCAAGCTCTAAACCCTCTGAGGTAGTATTCACACCTGTGGGGAGAGTGGCATTCTTCTTCTTCTTTAGCTATGTTGTTGATGTAAATTGAGAAGAGCGTGGCAGTGGCTGAAACAGCAGATTTTCTGACTTTATACACTGCACTCAGAGAGGTAGTTAGCAAACCAGGCCAAAGACCCCATAGAGACACCAATACTCCTTAGCCAGCCCACAAGAATGGAATGGTCTACCGTATCAAAAGCTTTGGCCAAGTCAATAAAAATAGCAGCACAATATTGCTTAGAATTAAGGGCAATGGTGACATCATTGAGGACCTTTAACTTAGTGGCAACAGTTTGGGGAAGGCCCTTTCCTGTTTCAGCAGACAATGTCCCCGTGCACAAAGCGAGGTCCATACAGAAATGGTTTGCCGAGATCTGTGTGGAAGAACTTGACTGGCCACAGAGCCCTGACCTCAGCCCCATCAAACACATTTGGAATGAATTGGAACACTGACTGCGAGCCAGGCCTAATTGCCCAACATCAGTGACAGACCTCACTAATCCTCGTGACTGAATGGAAGCAAGTCCCTGCAGAAATGTTCCAGCATCTAGTGGAAAGCCTTCCTAGAAGAGTGGAGGCTGTTATAGCAGCAAGGCGGGGACCAACTCCATATTAAGGCCCATGATTTTGGAATGAGGTGTTCGACGAGCAGGTGTCCACATACTTTTGTAGTGTCGCTACTGTGATACAGAGACCTAGCTACTGTGATACAGAATGTGGTCTGAGGAGAAGAATGTATTTGGCTTGCAGACTAGTGTCCGAGCATGATAAGATTCTAGCCTGACGAGTGATTTTGAAAATAAAACAAGCTTACTGGGGCAGCCTGGCCTCAGGTAAAATCACTGAAGAAGCAAAGCCAGAAAAAAATCCATATTACAACCTATGTGTTGTGATAATTGTGTTGTTTGCTCTATAACCTGTTAGTTCATATGCCTTGCGACCGTAATATATAGGCCTAAAGGCCGAGACAATAAGAAGACACAGTGGCAGAATAAATTAAACCACACCTTTGTTTCATCACAAAATCAGAGAGCAACCTCTGTTGGGTGAACTCCACAAGGCATATTGCATGTAACAAACAGTTACATGACCTAATTCAAGAAAGCGCCAATTTTAGTTACCTAGCCACCGGAGGACAACAACACAACGAGATGCAGCAATTGAAGTTGTTTCTGTGAATTACGTATCGCTCTCAATGTGATGTGATAGGAGTGAAGCCAAATCCAAACTGGCTTCCCTTAACACCTTTTTGCTAGGACCATTCACAGTTCGCTTTCTCAGTTTAGCTCAATGGTATTATTATAATAATTTTTTTATCAAGCGAGTCCAAATGCTCACTGGCTTCCCTTGCATTCAATACTAAGGGCGGCAACAATGCCATACTCTTTTAGAACAGACAGCATCAGATACAGTTGAAGTCGTAAGTTTACATACACTTAGGTTGGAGTCAGTAAAACTCGTTTTTCAACCACTCCACAAATTTCTTGTTAACAAACTAGAGTTTTGGCAAGTCGGTTAGGACATCTACTTTGTGCATGACACAAGTAATTTTTCCAACAATTGTTTACAGACAGATTATTTCACTTATAATTCACGGTATCACAATTCCAGTGGGTCAGAAGTTTACATACACTAATTTGACTGTGCCTTAAAATTCCAGAAAGTGATGTCATGGCTGTAGAAGCTTATGATAGGCTAATTGACATAATTTGAGTCAATTGGAGGTGTACCTGTGGATGTATATCAAGGCCTACCTTCAAACTCAGTGCCTCTTTGCTTGACATCATGGGAAATTAAAAGAAATCAGCCAAGACCTCAGAAAAAATTGTAAACCACAAGTCTAGTTCATCCCTGAGAGCAATTTCCAAACGCCTGAAGGTACCACACTCATGTGTACAAACAATAATACGCAAGTATAAACACCAGCCATTATACCGCTCGGGAAGGAGACACGTTCTGTCTCCTAGAGATGAACGTACTTTGACGCGAAAAGTGCAAATTAATCCCTGAACAACAGCAAAGGACCTTGTGAAGGTGCTGGAGGAAACAGGTACAAAAGTATTTATATCTACAGTAAAACGAGTCCTATCTCAACATAACCTAAAAGGCCGCTCTGCAAGGAAGAAGCCATTGCTCCAAAATCGCCATAAAAAAGCCAGACTACGGTTTGCAACTGCACATGGGGACAAAGATCGTACTTTTTGGAGAAATGTCCTCTGGTCTGATGAAACAAAAATAGAACTGTTTGGCCATAATGACCATCGTTATGTTGGAGGAAAAAGGGGGAGGCTTGCAAGCCGAAGAACATCACCCCAACCGTGAAGCACGGGGGTGGCAGCATCATGTTGTGGGGGTGCTTTGCTGCAGGTGGGACTGGTGCACTTCACAAAATAGATAGCATCATGAGGAGGACAATTATGTGGATATATTGAAGCAACATCTCAAGACATCAGTCAGGAAGTTAAAGCTTGGTTGCAAATGGGTCTTCCAAATGGACATTGACCCCAAGCATACTTCCAAAGTTGTTGCAAAATGGCTTAAGGACAACAAAGTCATGATATTGGAGTGGCCAACACAAAGCCCTGACCTCAATCCCATAGAAAATCTGTGGGCAGAACTGAAGAAGCGTATGCGAGCAATGAGGCCTACAAACCTGACTTAGTTACACCAGCTCTGTCAGGAGGGATGGGCCAAATATCACCCAACTTATTGTGGGAAGCTTGTGGAAGGCTACCCAAAACTTTTGAGACAAGTTAAACAATTTAAAGGCAATGCTACCAAATACTAATCGAGTGTATGTAAACTTCTGACCCACTGGGAATGTGATGAAAGAAATAAAAGCTGAAATAAATAATTCTCTATACTATTATTCTGACATTTCACATTCTTAAAATAAAGTGGTCATCCGAACTGACCTAAGACAGGGAATTTTTACTAGGATTAAATGTCAGGAATTGTGAAAAACTGAGTTTAAATGTATTTGGCTAAGGTGTATGTAATTTTCTGACTTCTGGCCTACACATAAAGAGACAGAGGAGCGCTGTTTTGCTCACTCGGATGCTTTCTTGCGTGGAAGACATTCAGCCACTTGCGAATTGAAGGACAATTATGAAACACAGACACGAAAGACTACATTATTTTATGTTTATTTGTATTTTAGGTAATTTTTGGGGGGGGCATCCATGAAAACACCCCACTGCCGGCCTCAGAGCAATGCAAAATAATACTTTACGTATCCCCCCCCACCCCTCCTTGCCCTTAGAACAGCCTCAATTCGTCGGGGAATGGATTCTACAAGGTGTCGAAAGCGTTCCACAGGGATGCTGGCCCATGTTGACTCCAATGCTTCCCACAGTTGTGTCATGTTGGTTGGATGTCCTTTGGGTGCTGGACCATTCTTGATACACATGGGACACTGTTGAGCGTGAAAATCCAGCACCGTTGCAGTTCTTGACACAAACCGGTGCACATGGCACCTACTACCATACCCCGTTCAAAGGTACTTCAATCTTGTGTCTTGCCCATTCATCTTCTGAATGGCACACATACACAATCCATGTCTCAATTGTCTCAAGGCTTAAAAATCCTTCTTTAACCTGTCTCCCCCCCTTCATCTACACTGATTGAAGTGGATTTAACAAGTGACACCAATAAGGGATCATAGACTGACCAGGTGAAAGCTATGTCACGGAAAGAGCAGGTGTCCTTAATGTTTTGTACACTCAGTGTATGATACCTACTAATGATGTAGTTACTTGAGACAGAAACAAAAGTGGGGTGGATGGGTGGGAGTAATCCACTTCAGTCTAGCAATCCAAATGTTGCATGTTCGAGTCGCATCGGGGACAACTGTAGCATTTTAGCCAACGCTTCCCTTAACCCTTATTCTAAACTCAACCCAATTCACCTAACCTGCTACCTTTTGTCTTTAGTTCCCCCTAACCACCAACATCAATCATTCTCCCTTGTTGTTATAGCGCAACTTGGTCTCAGATAAAGACGTGTAATACTACACATCCTCAAAGATGTAAGATAAGTTACATCATCCAATTCGTATGCTATTGTATGACCGGGTAAGACGTACACTGGACAGAGAAAACATTTTTGACCCAATATTACAGTACAGCCTGTTTCTCACCTTGTACCACTTGACCACTGTGTGGATGTGCGTGTGTGTGCATGGTGTGTGTGCATGGTGTGTGTGCATGGTGTGTGTGCATGGTGTGTGTGCATGGTGCGCGCGCATGGTGCGTGCGCATGGTGCATGCGCATGGTGCATGCGCGTGTGTATCTTATGTTGGCGTGTGCTTGATTGTTCTCACCTTGTACACATTGATGGGAATATCGATCACAATGTGCAGCAGGTCTCCCAGCGCCAGGCTGGCGATGAGAATGTTGGGGCCATTGCGCATGCCCTTGTTCTTGTAGATGATTCTTAGGAGCGTGAAGTTCCCGATAATACCGACTATGAACACGAGACACGATACCACAGTGTTGATGTACTTAAATGTGTCTCTGATCTCGGTAGGCCCCGAGCACATCGGCGGTAAAGGCCGCATGTGCCGAGGAGCGGAGACATTGGCGTTGAACCTCGCCAGGCTCTCTCTACCAGAGACTACTGGTTTCTGTGTGGCGGACGGCAGGACTTCTGGTTGGTTGGGCTCGTTGGCTTGTCCGGTAACCACGAGGAGATGTCCCGCCAGGAGAACCAGCGGGAAACAGATGAACAAGGTCTTCGTCATAATCATTCCCGGTCTCTCATTGGCTGCTCTGAAACGTGAAATCTTTAGGCTGTCATTTCAAAACAGGAACACAGCCCAAAATATCCCCCCCCCCCCCCCCCAATTGCAGCTAAGAGTTCAATGTAACGAGACATGAGCAGGTGAATGTCAGAAGAAAACCCTTTTCTTACCTGCAAGATGGAAAAATGCTTCTCTTAAGATACCCTGAGTAACAGTTTGCTTTGGTAGGCCTCCTCTCCCAGTTGAGAATAAAACGTTTGAAAACGACTTCCCCAACTTATATAGAAGGGCAGTAATGGTTACAGAAAAAAACGGAATTATTCCAAATTTATGTCATGGTTATCTTGTCCAAACGCTCCTCATCAATTCTCTTCCCACGTCCACATGATGTTTTGCTGTTGATCCTTGTCTGGTAGTTGTTGGCATGTGTGCTCTGCTAGGTCTAAAGTTTAAACATATGTTATATCTCAGTGAGACAAAAAACAGGTCAAATAGCCCAAATAGTTATAGAAAATGAATCAAAATGTCCAATTTGGTGGTACAGACTTCTATCCTTTTCTGGTCCCGTTACCCTACTGGCTCTGTGCGCAGACCACAGTCTAACAACTTTAAATCCTTGGGCACTGTCATCCGTTACAGCGATTACTGCCTCCACTTGACCCCTCCCTTCTTCAGAGAGAAAGAACAATCCAGTGAATAGAATTTAGTGTATGCCAGCGGGATAGCTGCTTAAAACGTATTTATTGTTCAATAAAGTGAGGGGAAGAACATATTTTATGACCGTGGAACATTGTGCCCTGTTACGACTGTGACTGAGGTGCATCTTGTCACCATGGGACAAGAGTCAGGGCAAGACCTCTCAGATTATAGCCTTCGGCCATTTTACAGGAATTCCTCCATCCAACTGAAAAACAGCTGAAAGGTTAGGCTTGTCTGGATTTTTCCTGATTTAGAGTTATGGAGTTCAAAATCCTGTATTTATCTTAACCACGGTTTGGGAGATAATACTATATTCGATTCTGTAGGATCTATATTCTATCCACACCAGCGGCTGTTTTCCAAGAGCTGTACTGTTCGCTGCCATAATACCGTCACTACCAGATGGGTTTATTCTTTTGATTGATCACTGTCCCAGAGGTAGAGAGGGAGAGCATTGCATTGGTCCTCATCGTCAAAATGAGTTAGAATAACTTACCTGGTCTCTTTCACTCTGCTCATATCTGCTCTCTCGCCTCTCTGCAAGAAACACACAAACCTTTCGGTAACTCACAGGAGTCCCACCACAGGGACTTGGTATGTGTGTGTTTGTGTGTTTTTTCTAGAGAGGAATAGAGCCCACATTCCAGTCTTCAGACTGGAGTCCATGAACCCTAGACCATGTTTATACAGTTATGCTTCCCTTATCCAGCCTCTTTCACCAAGATGAGTGAGTGAGTGTAGCATTGTGGTTTTGCGAGCGTGCGTGTGTTCAGTAATGTTGTCTGCGCTGTAAACAAAGTGGCCTTTCTTACCAAACTGTATGAGGAGAGAATGCTCTGGTGTCTGTCTGTCTGGGCAGAGGCATACAGGCTGTTATCAACCAAAAAGAAACTAATAACATTACTGACGTCCTACGAAGGAGCGACGGTTTCCCGCTCACTCTCTCACACCCCAAATCTAATTCCTCAGCCCTCCTTCTCCCCAGCTCCATATCTCTTCTCCCTTCCCTCCCCAGGCCGCACCCTTCTACTTCCGCATCTGCAATATACTGCGGGCATATAAGTATATCGTTGGTTTATTTGAAAGAAAAGGAAATAAAAAGTTGACTAAGTTTTTGTTCCCGCCAACTGCAGCCCTCCTGATATTTGCCTTTAAAGAATTGTCCCCATTGGCAAAATTACTTTTTGATACCCCTGCTTTAGGACAATGGAGAGTTTTGTGAGCGATATCTGAAACAAGTGAATACAGTCTCAACCAGGACCCCTCCTTGGACATCCAACAGAGTCTGATCTTTCACCCCAATAGCCCTAAGCCATGTTCCCAGTCCTGCTGAGTCATGTCTTGTGTGACCTAGGCCACACACACGCGCGCGCACACACACATGCAGCTTAGTAATCTAGTGTGCCCCTAGCCCTGGAACTCTAACCTCTAACCCCTGGCCTTGGAACAGCAAAATAGACTTTTAGAATCAAATTAAGAGGTTGAAACTCCTGACAGATAACGCAGATTGACACACCACCCCTACAGAGTGGCAGTGGAAAGTCCTGGGGCTTTGTCTTTGCACAGACACAAGCACATACAGAGTCAAGACTCGCTGCAGGGAAAGCTGGATGTTCCTTGTTGAAACGGAGCAACAGAAGCATCACTTGTTTCACACAACACTCATAGAGTGTTTCTGTATATTGTTTGGCGCTTGGAGCAAATAACATTCGTAGGGTAAACATGAGTTACAGTAGGTTATGTTGGGAGATGAGGAGCATAAGACCCAAAGCTGGATGAAAATCCTTCTTAGATATTGTACACCACAAAAGTACAAATAGGCAGAGGTGTGGGAATGTCCTTTTTTATACTCTTTTGAACAACTTCTGATAAGTTGACTTATTTTACCAGTCTCAAATCAAACTGCATGAGTGATACGGAGAGAGATGGGTTGATGCACATGCAGAGTGAGAGAAGTCTGAATTGGGACAATGGAGAATAGATATGTATATATATGAGAGAGATAAAGCAATGGATAGATGGATACAATAGATTACGAGTTGGACTAAGGAGGTGTTGACACAGTACACATAGCAGGGTTTAGAGATGTGGCCAGAGGGTTGTAGGATGGATCATTATACAAGAGTTTCATGTGGATACGATGAATGCTAGGAGTGAACAACCTCCCTTTGTCTCCGAGAAAAACATTCACCCCTGAACAAAAAAAAAGAAGAGAGCGAGCAAAGAAAAGAGAGAGTCTGGAGGGAACTTTTGCCCCAGGCACTGGTGTTTTTAAGTTGTGGAATCAAATGTAATTCGGACAGACTGCCCACCCCTTCTTGTGTCCATACAGGTGTGTGTGTGTGAGGATACACACCTTAACCAGAAGATATGGGGACGATACATTTCCCTGTACTGAGCATTTCCCAAATGGGCAGAGGTCATTAAAATAGCCAGCGTGTAGAATGCCCAAATGTGTCATGGAAAGAGCAGTGTAGCAAATGTTGTCGTTTTTTTACACTCAGTGTAGATCCCGTACATACTGGTCTTGACGAGGAGAAGAAGAAAAAAAAGAGGTGGAGAGGGAGGTTGTCTTCTGCACTGTTCAACCAATCCAGTCAATGTGGAGGAGGAGTTAAAGATGGTGCGTCCAAAAGCAGAAGTCGGCATCACGGGCCCTCTTCCCATTTCCCCTGGAAACCGGAACATCCGCTTGTCGGGGACTCGGCCGAGGCTATGTCATAGCTGGCACACCTTTCTTTCTGATGGCATCTTTGAATCTTAAAATTGGTCCCAAAAAAAACTGAGGGAGGTTGATCAGAAATTCTGTTACAAACTTTGCATCTGCACAGTTCTTCCAGTGAATGTGTTTTGTTTACAATGTGTCGTTGTTAATTGGTAAAAGTAGTCCTCGTGCATACAGTAGAGTTGCATGGATTGTTAAACTTTGAAATCAATGCTTTTTGTTTAGTATACATTTAGGTGAAAAATCTGAGTCCTAGCTCGATTCTGTTCCCATGGAATTGACCATTACTGAACCAGGCTTGCTTTATATGGTCCCGTGTGGCTCAGTTGGTAGAGCATGGCGCTTGCAACGCCAGGGTTGTGGGTTCAATTCCCACGGGGGGACCAGGGTTCAAATCCCACGGGGGGACCAGGATGAATATGTATGAACTTTCCAATTTGTAAGTCGCTCTGGATAAGAGTGTCTGCTAAATGATGTAAATGTAAATACATGCTCGTATGTGAACACTGTCATATGAAAGGCCAGTACACTTCTATGGTGAGAAATTTAACTCAGCTTTTCCTATGACATTTGAGAAGGAACTGACGTGATGTTGCGTGTCAATCGATTACTGAACTTTAAACCTCATTAGAAAAATATAAAACCAATCAATCTCCAATCAGATAAGAGTAACACGGACCTGAATCCTCAAACTAACCATCACCACTTTATGGTAATCTAATGGTTGCCTATCAGGGATCTTTGCTTTTTTACCTGTCCTGCTCTTTCACATCAGAACAGATGGAGCCAGAGGGAGTTAGCATGGAGTGGCACAGTCACACTGGACTACTGTAACAGAAATGGGCTACATTTTTGGCTAACACCACTGAAATGTGCAAAAATGACTTTTAGTCGTATTGTTTAACTGGGGTTCTTTATCAATTAGAAGAGTGATCATTTATGTAGATTTGAAGTGATCATCACACGCGACTCATGCACATAGCATAAAGACAAACTTACCAGCTGCAACACCACAGATGACCAACTACCACACACGCATGTACACACACACGCGCTCGCGCGCGCACACACACACGCGCACACACACACACACACACACACACACACACAGTGTGTTTCAGATGGGTCCAGATGTATTAAGGTCAGTAATGACATTAGGAAGCAGTGGTCTGACTTATTAAGTTAACCACCCATTCATTTACTCTCTCTCTCTCTTCCACCATCTTTTCTTGGCCGCCATATCTCCACTCACACAAACACACACACACACACACAAGCGAGCGACAAAGGCCCTCTTGTCTTGTCCCCTCCAGGCCCCACAGAGGTCCTTGATGGTCCACATGTATCATCAATCTCTGTGGATTAAGTCTTCATTCCTGCCCTAACCTAATTACCTACTTACACTCATCTACAGAGTTCTGCCTCTTCCCTCCTCTTTGCTATTTTATGTTGGCATTAGACGCAGAGATGAATGTGTTGTTTTGACACTACTGCATACCAGTGGAGGCTGCTGAAGGGAGGAGAGCTCATAATAAATGCCTGGAATGTAGCCCGTCTTCCCCAATTAAGGTGCCACCAACCTCCTGTGCTGCATGCAGTCTGTGTCTGGGCGGCAGGCGGCCTTGTTGGAAAGGTCATGGGATGCTGGAGAGGTTATGGAACCTAAGATGGAGGACAGCGAAAAGGCCACAGTGTCTGCTGCCCACTCTCGACCTCTGTCTCAGTGTGGCCCGGTCTTAATCTCTTTATTACTCACTGATACACAGGGTAACAGAGAGAGACAGATGAGCAGAAGGACAGGGGAGGGAGATGATAGAGAGACAGAGGAGCAGAGGGATAGGGGAGGGAGATAGAGAGACAGAGGGGCAGGGGAGGGAGATAATAGAGACAGAGGA
Source organism: Salvelinus fontinalis (assembly GCF_029448725.1). Classification (NCBI taxonomy): domain Eukaryota; kingdom Metazoa; phylum Chordata; class Actinopteri; order Salmoniformes; family Salmonidae; genus Salvelinus; species Salvelinus fontinalis. Next base: position 38,340,754 of record NC_074690.1, read on the forward strand.
ACAGGGGAGGGAGATGATAGAGGGACAGAGGGAGGGAGATGATAGAGGGACAGAGGGAGGGAGATGATAGAGACAGAGGGGCAGAGGGAGGGAGATGATAGAGACAGAGGGACAGAGGGAGGGAGATGATAGAGACAGAGGGGCAGAGGGAGGGAGATGATAGAGACAGAGGGACAGTGAGAGGGAGATGATAGAGACAGAGGGACAGAGGGAGGGAGATGATAGAGGGACAGAGGGAGGGAGATGATAGAGACAGAGGGGCAGAGGGAGGGAGATGATAGAGACAGAGGGGCAGAGGGAGGGAGATGATAGAGGGACAGAGGGAGGGAGATGATAGAGACAGAGGGGCAGAGGGAGGGAGATGATAGAGACAGAGGGACAGAGGGAGGGAGATGATAGAGACAGAGGGAGGGAGATGATAGAGACAGAGGGGCAGAGGGAGGGAGATGATAGAGACAGAGGGACAGAGGGAGGGAGATGATAGAGACAGAGGGGCAGAGGGAGGGAGATGATAGAGGGACAGAGGGAGGGAGATGATAGAGACAGAGGGGCAGAGGGAGGGAGATGATAGAGACAGAGGGACAGAGGGAGGGAGATGATAGAGACAGAGGGGCAGAGGGAGGGAGATGATAGAGACAGAGGGACAGAGGGAGGGAGATGATAGAGGGACAGAGGGAGGGAGATGATAGAGACAGAGGGGCAGAGGGAGGGAGATGATAGAGACAGAGGGACATAGGGAGGGAGATGATAGAGACAGAGGGGCAGAGGGAGGGAGATGATAGAGACAGAGGGGCAGAGGGAGGGAGATGATAGAGACAGAGGGACAGTGGGAGGGAGATGATAGAGACAGAGGGGCAGAGGGAGGGAGATGATAGAGGCAGAGGGAGGGAGATGATAGAGACAGAGGGGCAGAGGGAGGGAGATGATAGAGACAGAGGGACAGAGGGAGGGAGATGATAGAGACAGAGGGAGGGAGATGATAGAGACAGAGGGACAGTGGGAGGGAGATGATAGAGACAGAGGGACAGAGGGAGGGAGATGATAGAGACAGAGGGGCAGAGGGAGGGAGATGATAGAGACAGATGGGCAGAGAGAGGGAGATGATAGAGGGACAGAGGGAGGGAGATGATAGAGACAGAGGGGCAGAGGGAGGGAGATGATAGAGGGAGGGAGATGATAGAGACAGAGGGGCAGAGGGAGGGAGATGATAGAGACAGAGGGACAGAGGGAGGGAGATGATAGAGACAGAGGGGCAGAGGGAGGGAGATGATAGAGACAGAGGGACAGAGGGAGGGAGATGATAGAGGGACAGAGGGAGGGAGATGATAGAGACAGAGGGGCAGAGGGAGGGAGATGATAGAGGGACAGAGGGAGGGAGATGATAGAGACAGAGGGGCAGAGGGAGGGAGATGATAGAGACAGAGGGACAGTGGGAGGGAGATGATAGAGGGACAGAGGGAGGGAGATGATAGAGACAGAGGGGCAGAGGGAGGGAGATGATAGAGACAGAGGGGCAGATGGAGGGAGATGATAGAGACAGAGGGGCAGAGGGAGGGAGATGATAGAGACAGAGGGACAGGGGAGGGAGATGATAGAGGGACAGAGGGAGGGAGATGATAGAGACAGAGGGACAGAGGGAGGGAGATGATAGAGACAGAGGGGCAGAGGGAGGGAGATGATAGAGACAGAGGGACAGAGGGAGGGAGATGATAGAGACAGAGGGGCAGAGGGAGGGAGATGATAGAGACAGAGGGACAGAGGGAGGGAGATGATAGAGACAGAGGGGCAGAGGGAGGGAGATGATAGAGACAGAGGGGCAGAGGGAGGGAGATGACAGAGACAGAGGGATAGGGGAGGGAGATGATAGAGACAGAGGGGCAGAGGGAGGGAGATGATAGAGACAGAGGGACAGAGGGAGGGAGATGATAGAGACAGAGGGGCAGAGGGAGGGAGATGATAGAGACAGATGGGCAGAGAGAGGGAGATGATAGAGGGACAGAGGGAGGGAGATGATAGAGACAGAGGGGCAGAGGGAGGGAGATGATAGAGACAGAGGGGCAGAGGGAGGGAGATGATAGAGACAGAGGGACAGAGGGAGGGAGATGATAGAGACAGAGGGGCAGAGGGAGGGAGATGATAGAGACAGATGGGCAGAGAGAGGGAGATGATAGAGGGACAGAGGGAGGGAGATGATAGAGACAGAGGGGCAGAGGGAGGGAGATGATAGAGACAGAGGGACAGAGGGAGGGAGATGATAGAGACAGAGGGGCAGAGGGAGGGAGATGATAGAGACAGAGGGACAGTGAGAGGGAGATGATAGAGACAGAGGGACAGAGGGAGGGAGATGATAGAGGGACAGAGGGAGGGAGATGATAGAGACAGAGGGGCAGAGGGAGGGAGATGATAGAGACAGAGGGGCAGAGGGAGGGAGATGATAGAGGGACAGAGGGAGGGAGATGATAGAGACAGAGGGGCAGAGGGAGGGAGATGATAGAGACAGAGGGACAGAGGGAGGGAGATGATAGAGACAGAGGGAGGGAGATGATAGAGACAGAGGGGCAGAGGGAGGGAGATGATAGAGACAGAGGGACAGAGGGAGGGAGATGATAGAGACAGAGGGGCAGAGGGAGGGAGATGATAGAGGGACAGAGGGAGGGAGATGATAGAGACAGAGGGGCAGAGGGAGGGAGATGATAGAGACAGAGGGACAGAGGGAGGGAGATGATAGAGACAGAGGGGCAGAGGGAGGGAGATGATAGAGACAGAGGGACAGAGGGAGGGAGATGATAGAGGGACAGAGGGAGGGAGATGATAGAGACAGAGGGGCAGAGGGAGGGAGATGATAGAGACAGAGGGACATAGGGAGGGAGATGATAGAGACAGAGGGGCAGAGGGAGGGAGATGATAGAGACAGAGGGGCAGAGGGAGGGAGATGATAGAGACAGAGGGACAGTGGGAGGGAGATGATAGAGACAGAGGGGCAGAGGGAGGGAGATGATAGAGGCAGAGGGAGGGAGATGATAGAGACAGAGGGGCAGAGGGAGGGAGATGATAGAGACAGAGGGACAGAGGGAGGGAGATGATAGAGACAGAGGGAGGGAGATGATAGAGACAGAGGGACAGTGGGAGGGAGATGATAGAGACAGAGGGACAGAGGGAGGGAGATGATAGAGACAGAGGGGCAGAGGGAGGGAGATGATAGAGACAGATGGGCAGAGAGAGGGAGATGATAGAGGGACAGAGGGAGGGAGATGATAGAGACAGAGGGGCAGAGGGAGGGAGATGATAGAGGGAGGGAGATGATAGAGACAGAGGGGCAGAGGGAGGGAGATGATAGAGACAGAGGGACAGAGGGAGGGAGATGATAGAGACAGAGGGGCAGAGGGAGGGAGATGATAGAGACAGAGGGACAGAGGGAGGGAGATGATAGAGGGACAGAGGGAGGGAGATGATAGAGACAGAGGGGCAGAGGGAGGGAGATGATAGAGGGACAGAGGGAGGGAGATGATAGAGACAGAGGGGCAGAGGGAGGGAGATGATAGAGACAGAGGGACAGTGGGAGGGAGATGATAGAGGGACAGAGGGAGGGAGATGATAGAGACAGAGGGGCAGAGGGAGGGAGATGATAGAGACAGAGGGGCAGATGGAGGGAGATGATAGAGACAGAGGGGCAGAGGGAGGGAGATGATAGAGACAGAGGGACAGGGGAGGGAGATGATAGAGGGACAGAGGGAGGGAGATGATAGAGACAGAGGGACAGAGGGAGGGAGATGATAGAGACAGAGGGGCAGAGGGAGGGAGATGATAGAGACAGAGGGACAGAGGGAGGGAGATGATAGAGACAGAGGGGCAGAGGGAGGGAGATGATAGAGACAGAGGGACAGAGGGAGGGAGATGATAGAGACAGAGGGGCAGAGGGAGGGAGATGATAGAGACAGAGGGGCAGAGGGAGGGAGATGACAGAGACAGAGGGATAGGGGATGGAGATGATAGAGACAGAGGGGCAGAGGGAGGGAGATGATAGACAGAGGGGCAGAGGGAGGGAGATGACAGAGACAGAGGGGCAGAGGGAGGGAGATGATAGAGGGACAGAGGGAGGGAGATGATAGAGACAGAGGGGCAGAGGGAGGGAGATGATAGAGACAGAGGGACAGAGGGAGGGAGATGATAGAGACAGAGGGGCAGAGGGAGGGAGATGATAGAGACAGAGGGACAGAGGGAGGGAGATGATAGAGGGACAGAGGGAGGGAGATGATAGAGACAGAGGGGCAGAGGGAGGGAGATGATAGAGACAGAGGGACATAGGGAGGGAGATGATAGAGACAGAGGGGCAGAGGGAGGGAGATGATAGAGACAGAGGGGCAGAGGGAGGGAGATGATAGAGACAGAGGGACAGTGGGAGGGAGATGATAGAGACAGAGGGGCAGAGGGAGGGAGATGATAGAGGCAGAGGGAGGGAGATGATAGAGACAGAGGGGCAGAGGGAGGGAGATGATAGAGACAGAGGGACAGAGGGAGGGAGATGATAGAGACAGAGGGGCAGAGGGAGGGAGATGATAGAGACAGAGGGACAGTGGGAGGGAGATGATAGAGACAGAGGGACAGAGGGAGGGAGATGATAGAGACAGAGGGGCAGAGGGAGGGAGATGATAGAGACAGATGGGCAGAGAGAGGGAGATGATAGAGGGACAGAGGGAGGGAGATGATAGAGACAGAGGGGCAGAGGGAGGGAGATGATAGAGGGAGGGAGATGATAGAGACAGAGGGGCAGAGGGAGGGAGATGATAGAGACAGAGGGACAGAGGGAGGGAGATGATAGAGACAGAGGGGCAGAGGGAGGGAGATGATAGAGACAGAGGGACAGAGGGAGGGAGATGATAGAGGGACAGAGGGAGGGAGATGATAGAGACAGAGGGGCAGAGGGAGGGAGATGATAGAGGGACAGAGGGAGGGAGATGATAGAGACAGAGGGGCAGAGGGAGGGAGATGATAGAGACAGAGGGACAGTGGGAGGGAGATGATAGAGGGACAGAGGGAGGGAGATGATAGAGACAGAGGGGCAGAGGGAGGGAGATGATAGAGACAGAGGGGCAGAGGGAGGGAGATGATAGAGACAGAGGGGCAGAGGGAGGGAGATGATAGAGACAGAGGGACAGGGGAGGGAGATGATAGAGGGACAGAGGGAGGGAGATGATAGAGACAGAGGGACAGAGGGAGGGAGATGATAGAGACAGAGGGGCAGAGGGAGGGAGATGATAGAGACAGAGGGACAGAGGGAGGGAGATGATAGAGACAGAGGGACAGAGGGAGGGAGATGATAGAGACAGAGGGGCAGAGGGAGGGAGATGATAGAGACAGAGGGGCAGAGGGAGGGAGATGACAGAGACAGAGGGATAGGGGATGGAGATGATAGAGACAGAGGGGCAGAGGGAGGGAGATGATAGACAGAGGGGCAGAGGGAGGGAGATGACAGAGACAGAGGGGCAGAGGGATAGGGGAGGGAGATTATAGAAAGGAGATAGAGAGATGGACACATTTGGTTATTGAATTGAATACAATTTCTATGACAGAGGGCAAATTGTTAGCGGTCTGTCCACTAATAATGAATATGACCCTCAGGCTGCCTGTCTGTCTATTCTAACTCAATTAAACCATCTCCTTTCTCCAAGCTTTTCCTTTTCACTGCAGTCATTTCACAGAATTGACCCCGTGACCCTGGGGTCATGTGCAGTGTCCCTTTGTCCTGTCACACACTGACCCATGCTATTACTGGAAGGCTAAATAGAGACACACATGTTGAATACTTTTTATTAGGGTTCAGTGTTGAGCAATACAATATGAAGGACTCAAATTGTCAAAGGTCCCTGACTTATGAGCCCCCCCACACACACACGCACGCACACACACACAGAGTAGTCACTGTACAATGGTTGCCTGAGGCAGGGGTTTCTGGGGTAATTAAGGTCTTAATTGAAGTTGTATGGTGGCCTTCCAAATATGGGCGTCTTAAGCACATACAACACATGCATGCTGTGTTTAGTATGTTGTCTGCAGAATGTCAGCGTTTGGCACCATGAAAGAACACACACACACACACACACACACACACACACACACAAACACACACACACACACACACACACACACACACACACACACACACACACACACACACACACACACACACACACACACACACACACACACACACACACACACAGTGCATTCCGCCTGTTCGAATGGCCTTTTTCCTACTTGTTATTGGCCGTATGGTCGGCGGGTCAGCTTATTAAACTCTGAGGCCACGTTGAATGATATGGGGGTCCCCATAACAGTCAGCCTATTACCGTAAAAATAGTGTTATTAGTTATCTGATGCGTGGGTGAGAATGTACTGAGCTGTGTATGTTTGCGTGTGTGCGTTGAATGAATTAACGCAGTGTTATACACTGTAACCAGCAGCTGCATTGAGAGGCCCAGTGACACCACAAAGAGAGGCTCACATATCTTTTTTAAAGGGTATTTTAAGGGTCAGTATGTTATTTCATGTAAAAAGAAAAAAGGCTGCCAATGACCCCCCCCCACCCAGTAAATGAACTGCAGGCCAATAGTTTTGTTCCCTTACGTGGGCCATTTGTACAAAGGGAAACACACACGCATACAAACCCACGCTGTAAGAGTATGCGCGTACGTGTAGATGCGTGTGTGTGAGTCTGGGGAGAGGGGCAACCAAACCTGTGTAACTGGGTCAAAAGAGAGAGAGATCCTCTAGGTCAGGGCTCTTCAAACCTGTTCCTGGAGAGTTACTGTCCTGTAAGTTTTCACTCCAACCATAATCTAGCACACCGGATTCTAATAATTAGCTAGTTGACGAGGTAAATGGGGTTGGGGTGAAAGCCTACAGGAGGGTAGCTCTCCGGGAACAGGGCTTGTGCAACTAACAGTAACAGCATTGTGTAGCTGGAGAGAAGACGATGAAGTGATACGGAGTCTCATGCCTTTACGCATGTGACACTCATCTTGTGGATTACTTACACTCGTCCTTTTTCTACATTTTTCTTCCACTTTCCATTTGCGATGGCTCAGTTTAGCGTTGTGGGAGACAGTGAGTCAGCTAACCCAGGTCCTCTGTGTGTGTCTTTATTTTCACTGCATGGAGACCAATTGTCCACTTAAGAGAAAATAAGGAAAGTGAAAATGTACTGCAGAGGTTTTCAACCCTACGAGGTCTGAAGTCTGCTGGTTTTCTGTTCTACCTGATAATTAATTGCACCCACCTGGTGTCCCAGGTCTAAACCAGTCCCTGATTAGAGGACAGCAATGGGAGAAAAACACAGTGGAACAGGCTTTGAGGTCCAGAGTTGAGTTTGAGGGATGTTTTGAATTGAGTAAATGTAATACAGTACATACTGAGTGAGTAGTGAGTAGAACAGTGAATCCAGACTACATTAGCTCACTGACCTACAGAACTCGCTTTCGTGTGGCACGCAAGTCTGTCTGTGCATGTCTGCATGCTCAGCCCTGCTCAAGGTCAGCCCAGATGTCCTTACGATTCACAGTCTAAACAGAGGCTTTCAGACCACTGTCTCTGTCTGTCCCCGTCACCAGTCCACTCATCTCCTCTGACAACACAGTCACAATCATGTCGGAGAGCACTGCTGAAATGACCTTATTTTCTCTCTCCCCCCCCCCTCCCTCATCTGCGTGTGTGTGTTCTGTCCCAGGGCAGGACATCTTAAATCAGGCGTCCGAGGGGGAAACTGATATCGCTATATTTAAAAACAGATTTATTCCTTATCTGGAGCAGCAATACAGAGTGGAAGCCGGGACAGAGGTTTAAAGAGCGAGAGAGAAAGAGAGAGGTTTCAGGGACCTATTAGTGAGGACCACCCCACTAATAGGTCATACAGTACCAAGGCCAGAGTTCCAGATACTGTTCACTCTAGGTAACTACACTGACCTCCTCAATCAAACACAGTGGTTCCCAAACTTTTTCCACTTGCCCCCCCCCCTTCCAGCATTAGGGAACATCCCGCGCCCCCACCACTTCTATTTCTATGCGCACAAGCCCTGTTCATGACAGAAACTGTTCCCACCCGTCTGGTTGTCGGAGAGAACATATATACCAGTCAAACGTTTGAACCCACTTAATTTCTTGAATTACTTGTCACTTTTATCTCTTATTATTATCCTTCTTTTTTTTAAACTGCGCTGTTGGTTAGGGGGACTCGTAAGTAAGGTGTACACCTGTTGTATTTGGCGCATGTGACTAATACAATTTGATTTGACCTACTCATTCAAGAGTTTTTCTGTTTTACTATTTTCTACATTGTAGAATAATAGTGAAGACATCAACATTATGAAATAACACATATGGAATCATGTAGTAACCAAAAAAAGTGTTAAACAAATCAAAATATATTTTAGATTTGAGATTCTTCAAAGTAGCCACCCAACCCCATTGGGTTGAGGTTGGGTGGTTGTGGAGTCCAGTTCATCTGATGCAGCACTATATCACTCTCTTTCTTGGTCAAATAGCCCTTCCACAGCCTGGAAGTTTGTTGGGTCATTGTCCTGTTGAAAAACAAATGATAGTCCTACTAAGCACATACCAGATGGGATGGCGTGTCACTGCAGAATGCTGTGGTAGCTATGCTGGATAAGTGTGCCTTGCATTCTAAATACATCACTGACAGTGTCCCCAAAAAAGCACCCCCATACCATCACACCTCCTCCTCCATGCTTCACGTGGGAACTACACATGCAGAGATCATCCGTTCACCTACTCTGCATCTCAAGGACACAGCGTTTGGAACCAGAAATCTCAAATTTGGACTCATCAGACCAAAGGACAGATTTCCACCGGTCTAATTGCTCGTGTTTTTTAGATGGGCTTTTGACAATTGACCTCAGGATCTCGTCACGGTATCTCTATGCATTCAAATTACCATCGATAAAATGCAATTGTGTTTGTCCGTATCTTATGCCTGCCCCTACTAAAACCCCACTGCCACCATGGGGCACTCTGTTCAGAACGTTAACGTCAGCAAACCGCTATACACGTGGTCTGCGGTTGAGGCCAGTTGGACCTATTGCCAAATACTCTAAAGTGACATTGGAGGCGGCTTATGGTAGATAAATTAATATTAAAATTCTCTTGCAACAGCTCTGGTGAACATTCCTGCACTAAGCATGTCAAATTACACGCTCCAACACTTGAGACATCTGTGGCATTGTGTGACAAATGCACATTTTAGAGTGGCCTTTCATTGTTCATAGCACAAGGTGCAACTGTGTAATGATCATGCTGTTTAATCAGCTTCTTGATATGCCACACCTGTCATGTGGATGGATTATCTAGGCAAAGGAGAAATGCTCACTAACAAGGATGTAAAGAAATATGTGCACAAAATTGAGAAATAAGGTTTTTGTGCACATGGAAAAATGTTGGGATATTTCATTTCAGATCATTAAACATGGGACCAACACTTTACATGTTGCGTTTATATTTTTGGTCAGAGTATATGATTTTTTGGGGGAGCCCCCTTGCCGACAGCTCACGCCCCCGCCAGAGGGCACGCCCCACAGTTCTCGAACCACTGATCTAGCAGACCATAGACAACCAATTGCGTGATCTGAGTCACGGCATCAATGCGACCCACCCGGTATTGAACCCGGGTCGACCATGCTCTTTCAGACCATGTTAGCCCACAGAATGTGAAACAAGTGACTTGGAACCAATGATGTATGTGTTAGCGTTTTACAAGCTTATCCACAGGACCCCCCCTCCCCCCCATGTGCCTCATGCTCTACTCAAATGATCAAATGTAGGTCATTTTGTGTTTGTTTGGCTCGTGGCGGAGTGTACGTTTTAGATCCTCTCTGGCGTAAACCGTCAGATAAATAATCCAGCAGGCTGTTGGCCCACAAACGGATGTAACTGTCAAACATATGAGAATCTCCCTCTAAATTATCTTCTTATCTTCATAAAAGCATTATGTGTGTTTTTCTGTGTACTGTATATCAGCTCTTTCTCTCAGGGGTTGCTATGATTTGATTTAATTGATCCGATCAACAACAACAAAAATAACGTTGAGGAATGAATCCCTAAATCCCAGGATCTGTAAATATGCTAATTGACTGGTTTGATTCTAAGCAGTGGTGTAAAGTACTTTAAAGTACTACTTATGTAGTTTTGGGGGGGTATATGTACTTTACTATTTATATTCTTTGACAACTTTTACTTTTACTTCACTACATTCCTATATAAAATAATGTACTTTTTACTCCATACATTTTCCCTGACACCCAAATGTACTCGCTACATTTTGAATGCTTAGCAGGACAGGAAAATGGTCACACACTTATGGTCACACACTTATAAATGGTCACACACTTATAAAAATTCACACACTTATAAAGAGAACATCCCTGGTCATCCCTAATACCCAACCTGGCGGATTCACTAAACAGAAATGCTTAGTTTGTAAATGATGTCTGAGATAGTTGGAGTGTGCCCCTGGCTATCTGTTTGGTTGACTTAATATAAGGAATTTGGCATAATTTATACTTTTACTTTTGATACTTAAGTGCATTTTAGCAATTGCATTTACTGTTGATACTCAAGCGTATTTAGAACCAAATACTTTTAGAGACTTACTCAAGAAGTATTTTACTGGGTGACTTTCACTTTTACTTGAGTCATTTTCTATTAAGGCATCTTTACTTTTACTCAAGTATGACAATTGGGTACTTTTCCCACCACTGATTCTAAGCTACATACGGCGACAGGTAGCCTAGCACTTAAAGCATTGGGCAAGTACGTAACTGAATGGCCCTTTCACCCTAATTCCTCCTGTATGTCACTCTGGATAAGCGTCTGCTAAATCACTCAAATGTAAATGTTATCTGATAAAGCATTCCTGAATAAAGTTAGGCAAAATGTTGTCTTTTAGAAAATAGTATTTTTGTTTGAATAATATACTGTTGTTAATGTGTCTCCTTTGAGCTAATGCGCTCATTGAAGGATGATTCACAAAATGCAAGTATATCCCTATCAGTCAGTGAGCACATGGCATAGTAAGGTACAGTATATTGAGAGGTACAGGGCAGGGCATACGTGTCTCAAGAGAGAATCACAAAACAGAAGCAGCAGTTTGGACTGAGACCTGCGCTCAGCTCAGGAGGTCCCTGGGGCCTGGTTCCATTTCTGGCGAGAGCTCCTCACATCTGCTCCTGTTCTCCTCCCACATGGCTACATTCCAAACCAAACAGTTATTGCCTTCCCTCTGCCCTTGGTGAAACCCCAGGTAGATCTGTAGGTAAGAGTAGGTAGAGTAGGTAAGAGCAAGTGATGGTCCGAAAATACTGAATAGAGCTTCTACCATGTCTGTCCATCTGTCTTTCAGTCCTATCAAATTAGAGGGAGCAAATCATCAAGGACACTTTTGAATGGAGCCCAGACCCTGATCCCTCCAACACAGTGAGCCAACCCCTTTACCCCAGGTGCAGAATGGGGAAGAATACTACCCACCATGCACCACAGCGATTGGAACCCCCCACTCTATGGCCATTGGCTCACTGTGTGTGCGTGTGTTTCGTTGGTAAGCTTGGATTTACACATTCTGTGGACTGTTATTGGTCAATTTTGGCTTTATTTGGGTGTCTAACTGAGCCTTCTCCTCTGTGAAATGACTGAACACACCAGCATTCTCAAACTTGTTCGAGTAGTGAAGCTTTGCATACCAATGATAAGAGTAAAAATACAACCATAATGGCTCAGATTCAGCAGCGTTAGAATAACAGGCATCCATACATGTCTAATAAGTCCCATGGTGTCTTTTCGTAAATAAAAGAACTAGGCACAGGCATTTACACACACACACACACACACACACACACACACACACACACACACACACACACACACACACACACACACACACACACACACACACACACACACACACACACAAAGTCGAGGTTCACGGCAATCTTTCCCCAGCGGTCCCCTGAGTTCCCATCATCTTCTCACAAACACTCTGAAGAGGAAAACTGGGAATTTATCCACAGAAATAAAATAACAATTACATCCAAGAGCCTTTGAATTATTCATGAGTCATTGTCTGGGAGATGCTGTGTGTGTGTTTTTAGAGAGATTGTGTCGTTTAAAAAAAAAGTGTGCTAGATTTTAGGGTCCTGGCGGAGAGTAAAATAACGCTTGTGTGCAAGAGAGCGCATGCATACACATGGTGCACAGTGCCACCCTGTGGAGGAATGTGTAACTGTCTGCTCTGGGACAGGTATGACAAATCAGGTATGACAAATCCATAGCTGATTTGAACGGACTGGACAGTAAGCATATTGTAGTAACTTCATATTGCCTTGATAGTCTAAGTGGAATTTTACCATATTGATTATACGATTGCGCTTATAAGACACTATTTGCTGTATCCACATAAAATGATCGTACTTTTGCACACACCTACAGTACCAGTCAAAGTTTGGACACACCTACGCATTCAATGTTTTTTATTTATTTTTGAACAATTTTCTACATTGTAGAATAATAGTGAAGACATCAAAACTACTCTTGGAATTCTCCCAACCAGTTTCACCTGGAATGCTTTTCCAACAGTCTTGAAGGAGTTGGCTGCTTTTCCTTCACTCTGCGATCATCCGTTCACCTACACTGCGTTTCACAAAGACACGGCGGTTGGAACCAAAAATCTTAAATTTAGATGGATTTCCACCGGTCTAACGTTCATTGCTTGTGTTTCTTTGCCAAAGCAAGGCTCTTCTTATTGGTGTCTTTTAGTAGTGGTTTCTCTGCAGCAATACGACCATGAAGGCCTGATTCACGCAGTCTCCTCTGAACAGTTGATGTTGAGATGTGTCTGTTACTTGAACTCTGTGAAGCATTTATTTGGTCTGTAATCTGAGGCTGGTAACTCTAATGAATTTATTCTCTGCAACAGAGGTAACTCTGGATCTTCCTTTCCTGTGGAGGTCCTCATGAGAGCCAGTTTCATCATAGCGCTTGATGGTTTTTGCGACTGCACTTGAAGAGACTTTCAAAGTTCTTGAAATGTTCCGGATTGACTGACCTTCATGTCTTCAAGTAATGATGGATTGTCGTTTCTCTTTGCTTTTTTAAGCTGTTCTTGCCATAATATGGACTTGGTCTTTAACCAGATAGGGCGATCTTGTGTATACCAACCTTACCTTGTCACAACACAACTGAAACACATTAAGGAAAGAAATTCCCCAAATTAACTTTTAACAAGGCACACCTGTTAATTGCAATGCATGCCAGGTGACTACCTCATGAAGCTGGTTGAGAGAATGCCAAGAGTGTGCAAAGCTGTCATCAAGGCAAAGGGTTGCTATTTGAAGAAACTCAAATATAAAATATTTTGATTTGTTTAACACTTCTTTGGTTACTATATGATTCCATATGTGTTATTTAATAGTTTTGATGTCTTCACTATTATTCTACAATGTAGAAAATAGTAAAAAATAAAGAAAAACTCTTGAATGAGTAGGTGTACTAAAACTTATGACCGGTAGTATAGGTTGTAATAGACCTATGGCTTTTTTCTGGTTTGGCTTCCCCGTGATTTTACCCACGCACCGCTACTGCATTGTAAGGGGTTGGTTTGAGGAATTTTAAGCAGCAGAGAAGGTAATTTAGAGACCAGTCCCTGTGTACTACTATGAATAAATACACTGAACAAAAATATAAAACGCAACATGTAAAGTGCTGGTTTCATGAGCTGAAATAAAAGATCCCAGAATTTTTCCATTTGCACAAAAAGCTTATTTCTTACAATGTTGTGCACAAATGTGTTTACATCCTGTTAGTAAGCATTTTCTCATTTGTCAAGATAGGCCACATCTGTGGATGTGTTATCAAGAAGCTGATTAAACAGCATGATCATTACACAGTTGCACCTTGTGCTGGAGACAATAAATGACCACTCTATTTGCAGTTTTGTCAATGTCACAGATTGAGTGAGAGTCCAATTGGCATGCCTCTTGAAGCCGGTTGAGTGAATGCCAAGAGTGTACAAAGCTGTCATCAAGGCAAAGGGTGGCTACTACATGATTCCATGTGTTATTTCATAGTTTTGATGTCTTCACTATTATTCTGCAATGTAGAAAATAGTAAAAATAAAGAAAAACCCTTGAATGAGTAGGTGTGTCCAGACTTTTGACTGGTACTGTGTGTATTCCGGACTCCGACATTGCTCGTATATATTTCTACATTTCTTAATTATATGTGTGTATTGTTAGATATTACTGCACTGTTGGAGCTAGGCACACAAGCATTTCGCTCCACCCGCAATAACATCTGCTAAATGTCTATGCGACCAATACAATTGTATTAGATAAATAAAACTGATCCAATTATATAAAGTGATCTGTAACAGAGCTTTGGTCCGCGATGCTTTATGCTAGAAACAAGCTGTAAAATACCCGGTTAAAATGTGACTGTGACTGATGCATATGGGGATGTCATTGTTTCGGTTATTTGACATTCAGGGACCGACTTTGCTTGGGAAGTAATCCAATTATGTCACTATCACTTGATTTAGTTACTCACTTTCTGTACAATAGAACATGTTTAAACCCAGATAGCTTTTAGGGAAACACTTGTGAGTTAAAGCAGTTAAAGATGACATGTTCTGCATCGGTAAGCCTACTCTGTCCGGGGTGGAAAGGTAAGCCTACTCTGTCCGGGGTGGAAAGGTAAGCCTACTCTGTTCGGGGTGGAAAGGTAAGCCTACTCTGTCCGGGGTGGAAAGGTAAGCCTACTCTGTCCGGGGTGGAAAGGTAAGCCTACTCTGTCCGGGGTGGAAAGGTAAGCCTACTCTGTTCGGGGTGGAAAGGTAAGCCTACTCTGTCCGGGGTGGAAAGGTAAGCCTACTCTGTCCGGGGTGGAAAGGTAAGCCTACTCTGTCCGGGGTGGAAAGGTAAGCCTACTCTGTCCGGGGTGGAAAGGTAAGCCTACTCTGTCCGGGGTGGAAAGGTAAGCCTACTCTGTCCGGGGTGGAAAGGTAAGCCTAACTTTTGGAAGTACCATGCTCAAGATTCCCAATGATGTCTCAGATGTAATTAATTGCAGTTTCGTTGCAAACGAGACACATGGATTTGGGATTGGACAAATATGATAAGATAAACACAGGCCTATTTCTGTCCATTCTTAGCCTGCAATTTCAGTAATTTGTGTGTTATTAAAAAAAAGATTCTGCTAACATGTAAAATTACATAGAATTGCATGATTTTTTTCAGACCTACAAATACAATGCTAGATTCATGCAATTATTTTACTATAAAAGGAGATCTTTCCACCCCTACTCTTGTCTACAGTGGCCTTCTGACCTGCAGCCCTGTGCGCTATAAAAATTCCCGCCTTGATATTTAATACTTACAGGAATAATAATAGTTAGCAAAACTGCATATCTAAGTCTCTGGGCCCAGATTAACAAAACCTTAAGAAGAAATGTCTTCTTAAGTATAGACTTATGAACAAAGTAAAGCAAATGTGCTATTCCTCAAAAAGGTTATTGAAAATGTTCTTGCGTTATTTATTTCTCCTTAAAAAATGTAATTCTTGAAGATAAAATGATTGGATTTGTTCTTAATTCCAAGATAGCTAAACCTCTGTCTTTAAACTCAGGGCAGTGGAAGAATAAGTTAATGAAAGCAATGTTTAATTCACTCAAACTTCATCTGAAAGATGAAGTATTGATTATTTGAAACCCAACGTGTCTCAGTATGAAATATGCCAACATGATTGCCATTGCTAGGTGGATACAGTTGAAGTCGGAAGTTTACATACACCTTAGCCAAATACATTTAAACTCAGTTTTTCACAATTCCTGACATTTAATCCCAGTAAAAATTCCCTTTTATGTCAGTTAGGATCATCACTTAATTTTAAGAATGTGAAATGTCAGAATAATAGGAGAGAATGATCTAGTTCAGCTTTTATTTATTTCATCACATTACCAGCGGGTCAGAAGTTTACATACACTCAATTAGCATTTGGTAGCATTGCCTTCAAATTGTTTAACTTGGGAAAAATGTTTCAGGTAGTTTTCCACAAGCTTCCCACAGTAAGTTGGGTGAATTTTGGCCCATTCCTCCTGACAGAGCTGGTGTAACTGAGACAGGTTTGTTGGCTTCCTTGCTCACACATCCTTTTCAGTTCTGCCCACACATTTTCTATAGGATTGAGGTCAGGGCTTTGTGATGGCCACTCCAATACCTTGATTTTGTTGTCCTTAAGCCATTTTGCCACAACTTTTGAAGTATGCTTGGGGTCATTGTCCAGACCCATTTGCGATCAAGCTTTAACTTGCTGACTGATGTCTTGAGATGTTGCTTCAATATATCCACATCATTTTTCTGCCTCATGATGCCATCTATTTTGTGAAGTGCACCAGTCCCTCCTACAGCAAAGCACCCCACAACATGATGCCGCCACCCCCGTGCTACACAGTTGGGATGGTGTTCTTCGGCTTGCAAGCCTCCCCCTTTTTCCTCCAAACATAACGATGGTCATTATGGGCAAACAGTTCTATTTTTGTTTCATCAGACCAGAGGACATTTCTCCAAAAAGTACGATCTTTGTCCCTATGTGCAGTTGCAAACCGTAGACTGACTTTTTTATGGCGGTTTTGAAGCAGTGGCTTCTTCCTTGCTGAGCGGCCTTTCAGGTTATGTTGAGATAGGACTCGTTTTACTGTGGATATAGACACTTTTGTACCTGTTTCCTCCAGCACCTTCACAAGGTCCTTTGCTGTTGTTCTGGGATTGATTTGCACTTTTCGCACAAAATTACGTTCATCTCTAGGAGACAGAACGCGTCTCCTTCCTGAGCGGTATGATGGCTGCGTGGGCCCATGGTGTTTATACCCTAGAATTTCTAAGCAAACAGCTGGATGCAGGGCTTTCTCCTATAGAGCTCAATTTTTATGGAATGGTCTGCCTACCCATGTGAGAGACGCAGACTCGGTCTCAACCTTTAAGTCTTTATTGAAGACTCATCTCTTCTGTAGGTCATATGATTGAGTCTGGCCCAGGAGTGTGAAGGTGAACGGAAAGGCACAGGAGCAACGAACCGCCCTTGCTGTCTCTGCTTGGCCGGTTCTCCTCTTTCCACTGGGATTCTCTGCCTCTAACCCTATTACAGGGGCTGAGTCACTGGCTTACTGGTGCTCTTCCATGCCGTCCCTAGGAGGGGCGAGTCACTTGAGTGGGTTGAGTCACTGACATGATCTTCCTGTCCGGGTTGGAGCCCCCCCTTGGGTTGTGCCGTGGCGGAGATCTTTGTGGGCTATTCTCGGCCTTGTCTCAGGTTTGTAAGTTGGTGGTTGAAGATATCCCTCTAGTGGTGTAGGGGCTGTGCTTTGGCAAAGTGGGTGGGGTTATATCCTGCCTGTTTGGCCCTGTCCGGGGGTATCGTCGGATGGGGCCACAGTGTCTCCCGACCCCTCCTGTCTCATAGGCTGACCACACCGATCGCGTGCGCTGCAAAATAAATGTAGAAATTGATGTTATTCAATTATTGCACCCACACTACTCACAAGCATCTGCGTTGCCAAGGGCTAAAGTAGAACTTTCTATTTCTGACGCAGATCGCGCTGCAAGTCCTGCCTCTCGCATCTCCTCATTGGTTTATAGAAGCAGGTACCCACGTGTCATCTCCTCATTGGTTATACCCACGTGGGTGATTGAAAGACGAACTGTGTTGCCGGTCGGTGTAGTAATACTATGAAAGTTTAGATGCCAATCACCATATAAGTTTCGTTGATGACTAGAAACCATTCGGTTGACCGTTTTATGTGTGGATTAATTGTCAAAGTAAAGGACCTTGTGCATTTCAGGTAAAATAACAACTCAATGTTTATATCCCAGGACAAATTAGCTAGCAACAGCAAGCTAGCTAAATAGGACAAATTAGCTAGCACGTGCAAGATAACTAGCTAAATTGCCATAAATGTTTAATGCTTTTCGACTGTTCCCAAATTAATGTAATTGGTTCAGAGTTTGTTTTGATGTTTTAACCTGCGTGTCGTGATCGTGTTTGGTGTAGTGGGACAAAATAAATTTATGCATGATGGCGCATGTGCGCAGCCGGTTTGGGTTCCGTGTCAGCCTCCAGTATTTATGCTGCAGTAGTTTATGTGTCGGGGGGGCAGGGTCAGTCTGTTATATCTGGAGTGTTTCTCCTGTCTTATGTGAATTTAGGTATGCTCTCTCTCTCTCGGAGGACCATGCCTCAGGACTACCTGGCCTGATGACTCCTTGCTGTCCCCAGTCCACCTGGCCGTGCTGCTGCTCCAGTTTCAACTGTTCTGCCTGCGGCTATGGAACCCTGACCTGTACACCGGACGTGCTACCTGTCACAGACCTGCTGTTTTCAACTCTCTAGAGATAGCAGGAGCAGTAGAGATACTCTGAAAAGCCAACTGACATTTACTCCTGAGGTGCTGACCTGTTGCAACCACTGTGATTATTATTATTTGACCCTGCTGGTCATCTATGAAAATCTTAGCCATGTTCTGTTATAATCTCCACCCGGCACAGCCAGAAGAGGACTGGCCACCCCTCATAGCCTGGTTCCTTTCTAGATTTCCTCCTAGGTTCTGGCCTTTCTAGGGAGTTTTTCCTAGCCACCGTGCTTCTACACCTGAATTGCTTGCTGTTTGGTGTTTTAGGCTGGGTTTCTGTACAGCACTTTGTGACATCAGCTGATGTAAGAAGGGCTTTATAAATACATTTGATTGATTGATGGTTAATGCGAGTGTAGAAAAGCGAGTGTAGAAAAATGCTCGTGCTTCTAAACTCAGCAAAAAAAGAAAAGTCCCTTTTTCAGGACCGTCTTTCAAAGATAATTTGTAAAATCCAAATAACTTCACAGATCTTCATTGTAAAGGGTTTGAAAACTATTTCCCATGCTTGATCGATGAACCATAAATAGTTAATGAACATGCACCTGTGGAACGGTCGTTAAGACACTAACAGCTTACAGACGGTAGGCAAATAAGGTCACAGTTATGAAAACTTAGGACACTAAAGAGGCCTTTCGACTGACTCTGAAGAACACAAAAAGAAAGATGCCCAGGGTCCCTGCTCATCTGCGTGAATGTGCCTTAAGCATGCTGCAAGGAGGCATGAGGACTGCAGATGTGGCCAGGGCAATAAATTGCAATGTCAGTACTGTGAGACGCCTAAGACAGCGCTACAGGGAGACAGAATGGACAGCTGATCGTCCTCGTAGTGGCAGACCACGTGTAACAACACCTGCACAGGATCGGTACAGCTGAACATCACATCTGCGGGACAGGTACAGGATGGCAACAACAACTGCCCGAGTTACACCAGGAATGCACAATCCCTCCATCAGTGCTCAGACTGTCTGGTCCTCACCAGACATCATTGGCAACAACGTCACCTATGGGCACAAACCCACCGTCGCTGGACCAGACAGGACTGGCAATAAGTGCTCTTCACTGACGTGTCACGGTTTTGTCTCACCAGGGGTGATGGTCAGATTCGCGTTTATCGTCGAAGAAATGAGCGTTACACCGAGGCCTGTACTCTGGAGTGGGATCGATTTGGAGGTGGAGGGTCCGTCATGGTGTGGGGCGGTGTGTCACAACATCATCGGACTGAGCTTGTTGTCATTGTTTGGAGTGTGGAGGGTACTATGGTGTTAAATGTTGAGCTGTATTCAATGAACAGCATTTTTACATATGCTTCCTTTGTAAATGATGTCAGTGATGGAGTGTGCACCTGGCTTTCAGTAAATACATTTTTTTTTTAAAGAGTAGTGCCATCTGGTTTTCTTAATATAAGGGATTTGAAATGATTTATACTTAGGTATCAAAATTAAAAGTAAGTGTTAGTAATTACTTTCGATACTTCAATATGTTTAAAACCAAATACTTTTAGACTTTTACTCAAGTAGTATTTTACTGGGTGACTTTCACTTGAGTCATTTTCTAAAAAGGCATCTTTACTTTCACTCCGGTATTACAATTGGGTACTTTTTCCACCACTGAATTTAACCTTAAATTGAGTTGGGGGAAGAGAGACAAGACTGAACTACAACTTTCGTTTAAGAACAAAACGGAACTCAACAGCATTTGGTGTAAACGGTTTCTGTTGCAAAACGTTTTGCAAGAGACGAACGGTTTTGCAACAGAATATGTATAATGAGACCACCCCAGCTATGTTGTAAACTGACTGCCTTGAATGAAGTATTCTCAATTTTACAATTTACCAGCAAAATAGTTTTACGGATTTTCCTCGTCATCTACAATTGGTTATTTTCCACCCGTAAAAAAAATAATAATCTTCACTCACGTTTTCCCTCGTCTTTTTAAATCACATTTTCCGCACTTAAAAATCACGTGTTTGGAAGGTCCCCATTTGTCTCTCTACAATTTTGCCTGCAGTTTGAACCATTTGTTTAAACGATTATCTGCATAAACACAGTTGCAGAATTTAAAGTATCATTATATAGGACATATTACAAATAACAACTGTGTAGCTTAAACATTTGTAACGTTGAAGATGATAACATGGTAGAGAAAAACAGGCGTTTTTAATGTCGTACTATGCACCGTGTGATGCTGTAAACAAGATTTTCACGGACAGATCTGTGAAGAGATCTACTGTTTTTGGTGTAGCTAATGTTTACGAAAGCACAAAATGCAAACGCTCCGGGAGGAACAGGGTAATTTATTAATATATTGCAATTAACTGTATAGGTGACATGTTGCAGTCTGCATTGCTGCCACAATTTCAAGCTAGCTACCTTACTAGCTAGCTAGCCAACCACCATCTTTGCCAGTAGTCTCGCGGAAAGGGCTATAACAAAGATGGTTTATTTAGTGGCAATACGGACTTTAAATATTTAATTTGATAATTGGTAAAACATTTGGTTTGGGTCAAGGTTAAGGTAAGGGTCAGTTATAGATTTTGGCAAGTCGTTTTGCACGTCAGAACTATAGCCCTTCCCCACTTCTTCAGCCTGAAGCTGAAGCTGGGCCCTGGCTTGAGCCTTGGAACGTGTTTAAACCATAACCAATTTAGTAAAATACCCATATCCAGATAGAACATCATGCAGTAGTATAAGAACTCAAGAATATGAGTCATTAGAAATGTTGTGCAACTCAGACAGTAATGTTTTTGTAGTGTAATGTGTGTAGCCTAGAGTAATGTGTGTAGTAAATACTGTAACTTCCTCCATAGAATTAGGAATTCTAATATTTGAATAGGATTTCTATGGCTTCCTCGTTGATCAAGGCTCAGTTTTATTTCCAAAAGGTGTTCCCTCCCACTGTTACTCATTATATATCTGACATGGATGGCACTGTTGTTTACACCTGCCTGTATCTAGAAGAGCTGGAAAGGGGTGTGAACAAGTGCAGAAAGGGTTGGGGCATTATATAAAGTACTGCCCAAGTTATAGTAGCTAGCTTGCTTTTTCATTCATGTTATCTTTGAATGCACATAATCTTCTCTTCTAGGTCTTCCTCTGTCGTCTCTGCGTCTTTTTGTTCCGCCCCTGCGGCTGGTGTGTGCTGCTCTGTGGCAGGTGATCGAGCGGAGAGACATCATGGACTATGGGCTGCTGGAGGAGTTTGCCACCACCGTGTTGGAAATAGTCCCTGAGCTGATGAGTTACAGAGAGAGGGTCCAACTTCTCATGGGACTAAGAGCACGGGTGAGTGGGGATGACGAGGGAAAGACGTAGAAATTGCCGCTAGGCACAGATCTAGGATCAGTGTACCGTCAAATCTGAACCTTTTTTTGAAGGAAACGCAAGATTTACCTTAGATAAGTATCTCGGGGAAACCTCAACCTATTTCAACATTAAACTCAACGATCACATACACACCTGTTGCCATGAATACTCAATTCTCATTTTATTGACAGCTGGTCCTAGAGTTATGTCGCTGTGATGATGAGTTGTGTCGCCCTGACACCGTTCAGCCACACCTGAACAGGATGAGGAGCTGTATCTCCAATCATAAGGGAGAGGTGAGGACTACTCAGAGGAGGAACCGTGATTCTAATGGCTCAGTTGGTTGGAGTGTTGTCCTTGTAACATGGAACACAGTGCTTATAATGTGGGTTTTATTCCCACATTCGCCTCAAAATACTAAGTATACAGTATGTAAGGCTGTAAGTATATTTGCTAAATGGCATTATGGATGAACATTGTAAAGGATTAACCTATGTTGCTAACCAATGGTTAGTTATATTTATCCACTGTGCATTCTTGCTGCAGGTTTCAGATCCAAATGTGGAAGCATCAGAGGCGAACTTCACGAAGCTGATTGAAACCCTAATGGAGGAGCCAAAGGAGAGGGAACTCTTCTTTCAGGTCAGTGGCTGTGTCCGAATACCCATACTTGCATTCTAAATAGTAGGCATTTTGGGTATGCGAAAATAGTACGATTCATAGGTTGATTCCGTGTAAAAGTTCATCTTGAGCATGCACAAATAAAGTTAATTTCCAAAATGAAACCATGTCATAATTATCCTTGAAGTCAATATGTTGGAATTCGGGCTTTATTTGATACGTTTTTAAGTAGGAAATTGCATGAATTCTGACCATTACACAGTAGTCAAAGGCTTTTCAGACAATTATATTTCATGGTTTTTAGACAGGGCTCATTGAGCTTGTTTTTCCACTCACAGCTGTCTCCCAGTATTAGTTACAAAAGATGAGATGTTAATGAAAAACAATCCAAACCAAGTTGAAGTGCCTTGAATTTAGTTTGCATGTTCTACAGTCTTGTAAAGATAGCGGGGTGAATGGGACAGGCAAAGTTACATTCATGACGTTTTTTTAGGTTAAAAGTTTTTGTAAAACATGCACCTTTCATCGGATCTTGAAACTTAATCAGTATAACTAACGTTCATCAAGGTGTTATATGGTCTATAATTGACATTGTTGTAGTACTTGAGTCCAGATTTTCATGACTTGTGACTCGACCATTAGTGACGTGGACTCGCCTTCTCGTGACTTATATTTGCACTTGAACTGAATAGGCTACTATGATAAGCAGAATATTAGGAAAACTGGGTGCGCAGAGCAGCGAGGGTTCTGTTCTCTGGCAGTGGGAAGGGTGCGGAACACACAGCCTACATCAGCTGGTGAGCTGCAGCGAAGCAAGCGATGACTGTGGGCAGACAGGCAGGCTCCGCTCCGCCTCCGATCATATGCTTCACATCACACAAGCGACTCTTGCTTCTCCATAGTCACCAGCCTACTATTTGATTTTTCCTGTGTGGCTACCCAATATGCATGGGGTCTATTGTTGCCCCATAGTGACGAAGGACTTGTTTTGATAGCTACGTTGCTCTACGTGGCTACATTAGCATCAACTTAGGGTAGCTACCATGAGAGTTTTGATTTATGTTAAAGGGTAGGTAGCATAAATGTAACATGTAACATTTGGATTTGCATTAGTATACGCATCCAAAGTCCCAATGCAGTTCGATACAAATCAGCTTAAGGTTGCTAGCCAAGTAGCCTGCTATCATTCGCCCTACTAGCCTGATAGCATTAGCCCTACGAACCTGCTAACGTTAGCACTGCGTGAGTCAGCCAAGTTGCAATCAACACCTAGCTTACACCTTCATTAAAGTAAACCAAAGTTTGCGAAATGCAGCGCTCTAAGACACTGCATCTCAGTGCCAGAGGCGTCACTACAGACCCTGGTTCGATCCCGGGCTGTATCACAACCTGCCGCGATCAGGGGTCCCATAGGGCGGCGCAAAATTGGCCCAGCGTCGTCCGGGTTAGGGGAGGGTCTGGCCGGGGTAGGCGTCATTGTAAAATAATGATTTGTTCTTAACTGACTTGCCTAGTTAAATAAATTAAAAAATAAAATCTAACCAGTTATCAAATAATGTTACCGGTATATGCAGTTTTCTTAGCCAGCAAGCCAGCCAGCTGAAGTTTATTTTAGCCTGCTAGCTAGCCTAACCAGCTAACTAGCCTAGCTAACCAACCACCACGGTCGACATAGCTAAGTAGTAAGCCAGAGAACAACTAGTCTAGCACAGGCAGGGACCCACAGAACACAACAACAACAAAAAAGCCAGCAGGTAAAAAGTAGAGAGAGGAGACTTCTCAATTGACGACTGAGTTGGCTACCAAGTTAAAGAAGAGCCAAGGAGAGGCCTTCAGAGGGAGAGGCCGTTTCACCAGTCGAGGGAGAGTTAGCTAATCCAATAGCGAAACAGGATGCACCTGAGCTCAATTTCAAGTCTCATAGCAAAGGGTCTGGATAATTATTTAAATAAGGTATTTTTTATTTCATTTTTCTAAACCTGTTTTTGGTTTGTCATTATTGGGTATTGTGTGTAGATTGAGGTCATTTAAAAAATGTAATCCATTTTAGAATAATGTAATTTTTTTGGGGGGGGGGGGTCGAGGGGTCTGAATTCTTTCCGAAGGCATTGTAAAAACGGATAAGATTATGATCACGAGTATGACAAGTTCGGCACACCCCTAGTAAAAACTCATGCTACCTACCCTTTGACCTTACAATGTGGGAAGTAACTAGCTAGCTATGAAACCAGTACACAGTGTACTTTGCCCATGAAGTAGCTCGTTATTTTCCAGTTGTTGACAAACAGTTTTCCATAACAGCTAAATAGCTTCTTTTAGTCGTTTGTCACCATGGACCTCGTGTGAATTTGGTAGTATGATCATGGGATACCCAATTCACACAGGGTCCATTGTTAACAAGGACGTAACGTTAACAGAAGTCCAATCTCTTGTGGTAGCTACTCATAGTTGACACTTGCCAAGCCACGTAGAGCCTGACATGGCCAAAGCTATGTGGACAACTGCTCGTCGAACATCTCATTGCAAAATCATGGGCATTAATATGAAGTAGGTCCCCCCTTTTGCTGCTATAACAGCTTCCACTCTTCCGGGAAGGCTTTCCACTTGATGTTGGAACATTGCTGCAGTGATTTGCTTCCACTCAGCCACAAAAGGTCCGACACTGATGTTGGGCGTTTAGGCCTTGCTCGCAGTCGGTATTCCCTTTCATCCCAAAGGTGTTTCTTGGGGTTGAGGTCAGGGCTATGTGCAGGGAGGTCAAGTTCTTCCACACGATCTCGACAAACTATATCTGTTTGGACCTCGTTTTGTGCACAGGGGCATTGTCATGCTGAAACAGGAAAGGGCCTTCCTCAAACTGTTGCCACAAAGTTGGAAGCACAGAATCGTCTAGAATGTCATTGTATGCTGTAACATTAAGATTTCCCTTCACAGGAACTAAGAGACCTTGCCTGAACCATGAAAAGAGCCCCAGACCATTATTCAATTTCCACCAAACGTTACAGTTGGCACTATGCATTGGGGCAGGTAGCGTTCTCCTGGCATCCACCAA
The DNA here is from genome assembly GCF_029448725.1 of Salvelinus fontinalis. Taxonomy (NCBI): domain Eukaryota; kingdom Metazoa; phylum Chordata; class Actinopteri; order Salmoniformes; family Salmonidae; genus Salvelinus; species Salvelinus fontinalis. The sequence continues at coordinate 38,366,192 of NC_074690.1, forward strand.
GCCCAGATTCATCCATCTGCCTGCCAGATGGTGAAGCGTGATTCATCACTCCAGAGAACGCGTTTCTACTGCTCCGGAGTCCAATGGCAGAAAGCCTTACACTTCTCCAACCGACGCTTGGCATTGGGCATGGTGATCTTTGGCTTGTGTGCGGCTTCTCGGCCATGGAAACCCATTTTGTGATGCTCTTGATGAATAGTTAAGTGCTGATGTTGCTTCCAGAGGCAGTTTGGAACTCGGTAGTGAGTGTTGCAACTGAAGACAGACGATTTTTATGCGCAACACTCTTCAGCAATCGGCGGTCCTGTTCTGTGAGCTTGTGTGGCTTACCACTTTGGCTGAGCTGTTGTTGCTCCTAGACATTTCCCCTTCAAAATAACAGCACTAACAGTTGACCGGGGCAGCTCTAGCAGGGCAAAAAATGTTACAAACTGATTTGTTGGAAAGGTGGCATCCTATGACTGTGCCACATTGAAAGTCACTGAGTGCTTCAGTAAAGCCATTCTACAGCCAATGTTTGTCTATGGAGATTGCATGGTTGTGTGCTCGATTTTATACGTCTGTCAGCAATAGGTGTGGCTGAAATAGCCAAATCCACTAATACTTATGTATATATGGTGTAGCTATCAAAACAACGTCATTCGTCACAATGGGGCTGATGGAATGAACCCAGTGCTTATTGGGTAGCCACACCTGGTTAAGAAACACAAACTGCTTTACGAAATTGAAAACAATAGTATTGAGTTTAATTGTAAAACAACAGTCTAGCTATTTGTCTCTCTCCTAGAGTATAAAAAAGTATTTCAATTTGTCATGTCGCTCTACCCTCTCAATTTCCCCCCTGCATCCCATAGCCATGTTTCTTCTGATAAGTCTCCCTTTAGTTTTCCCTCTGCAATAAAACAAAAACATCCACAAATATCAGTGGGCGATTACAAAAATGTAGCTGAGAAGCTGTTACAACTATTGCGAATAATAATCTCTTCAATCTGACAGGAGCAATAGCCAATTCCGTATGGAGACCATTCATCCCTTCAAAATATCCTTATTGATTTGACACAACTATTCAACATTGTTCAAATAAAATGTGTGTGAACCTGAATTACTTATTCGTTTCATAGGCTATTGCATATTGCAGGCAATTATGACCATTGGGCAGCGAGGAAAATCTTTGCATTACTCTAATTCTCACATGAAAATCTTCCCGCCAGTAGTTGTTGCTGGGCGGATTTATTCGACCAAATCCGAGCCAAATCTAAAGAACCCCGAATCATTCGTTTTGCTTTCAAACGTTTTTCAGCAGATGTTGCAAAGTGGGTGGCAGAATGTCAAATATGTAACAGAAAAATAGAAGAGAAGCTTCAAAACTCAGACCTACTGACTCAGACTTGAGCACTTGGACTCGGAGTCAAGGTTTAGTGACTCGACTACAAGACTTTATGATATCCGTAACATGTGGATGTAATGGATATTGTTGTATCATATCTTGGCTTCAGAAGCTTGTGCATTCACCACATTTTGTGTGCTTGTTCTGGGATGTATTCTTCATACTTTTACCGACTAAATTGTTTATCTTAAAATTGTGTGTTAGCTAAGATTCTCTTGGAAAATATATGCTGAAATGCATTTCTCATACAGTTTTTTTTTTTAGATAAAAAGATGAGAAGAGTGTTTATCAACAATCTGTGAATAGTCCTGGAGTGTCTTTTTCCATTGAAAGACCCCAAAATATACTGACTTCATCTAATCTCCAGAAAAGTGGATTGGCAGTATAGGCACACATACAGTGCATTCGGAAAGTATTCAGACCCCTTGACTTTTTCCACATTTTGTTACGTTACAGCCTTATTCTAAAATAGATTAAATAAAAATAATCTTCATCAATCTACACACAATACCCCATAATGACAAAGCAAAATGTATTTAATAAAAAAACAGATTTTTTACGAGTATTCTGGCACACAATCCTGTCTCGGAGCTCTACGGACAATTCCTTCGACCTCATGGCTTGGTTTTTGCTCTGACATGCACTGTCAACTGTGGAACCTTAAATAGACAGGTGTGTGCCTTTTCAAATCATGTCCAATCAATTGCATTTACCACAGGTGGACTCCAATCAAGTTGTAGAAACATCTCAAGGATGATCAATGGAAACAGGATGCACCTGAGCTCAATTTCGAGTCTCATAGCAAATTGTCTGACTACTTATGTAAATAAGGAATTTCTAAAAACCTGTTTTCTGCTTTGTCATTATGGGTTATTATTGTGTGGAGATTGCTGAGGGAAAATGTATTTAATCCGTTTTAAAATAAGGCTGGAGCGTATCAAAATGTGGAACAAGTCAAGGGGTCTGAATTCTTTCAGAATGCACTGTACATTGAAAGTAGCCTATTATTTGCATTTGTCACTATGACAACACACCCTGAAAGCACAGAATGGTCTTGTTACCACTTGTATTAATAGTAGGATGCGTCAATCAGTTGATCGACAGGTGTAGGGACTATAGAACAATAAACTGTAAACTTTCCTCTAGTGTGGATGCTCACAAACATTTTATAGTTAGGCTATGTAGCCTATAGTTTATCCTTACACTTGTTTACTTTTATGCTCTATAAATTGACTCCTTCGAATAATTTACTACAGCAAGTTTGCCACCGCGCACTGCATTAGGGAAGTCAAGCGGAAGTCCTAACCATCACGTCTTTTGTTTGGCTGTGCCCATAGCAACGTTAGAAAATGAGGCGGATACTATTCAGGCTACCTATAATTATGTGATTCTAAAGTACTGTGCCATCTGCTGACATTTTAAAAACATTCCAAATGACAACAAATGTTATGATAGATTTTGATCAGGAAATCTATGAGATTTGAATGTCTATTTTAGACTCTTAACATCTATAATGGAGGGTGTAACATCGTATGATGCCGGCAATTCTTAGTTAATGGAAATCACAATCTTTTCAAAATTATTGCTTTTTATGTTCAGCCAAGCCTTTCCTTCGAAATGGCAATCCATGTTTTGACCTATGACTTACAAACTCAGACTTTTCCTAATACAGTCACCTGTATTAGGAAAGATGAGCCAGAAAAACTGTATAAAATAAATAATATAAAAACAGACCTATATTGTATGCAGAAACAGGTGAAAATTATATTATTTTATTCTAATAAAATTGCTTAGAGAAAGAGATTTTGTTTTTTCAAAAAGTTAGGTGTCAACATTTTTGGCACCCCTAAAGATTCTTTTAAATAAAATCAAACTAAATAAAATCTGCATTAACATTCTACTTTTTAAAGTTAATCTCACCTTAAGGAACTGTGTTGTGGCCTTCCATGGCTCCCTGTTTTACTGTGGTATAAAAATTAGGTAACAGGTAAAATCTCTTTGTCATCCATCACCATGGGGAAAGGCATAGAACTCACAAACAAAAAGAGGGTGTTGACCTTCATAAATCAGGCAATGGGTTCATTTACCACTATTTGGGCAACAATTAAAGGGATAGTGACATTGGTTTCCTTACCTTGTCCATAGTCTGCTTACAAGGTAAATAGCATGATCATTACACAGGTGTACCTTCTGCTGGCGACAAAAGGCAACTCTAAAATGTGCAGTTTTGTCACAACACAATGCTACAGATGTCTCAAGTTGAGGGAGCATGCAATTGACATACTGACTGCATGAATGTCCACCAGAGCTGTTGCCAGATAATTTAATGTTAATTTCTCTACCATAAGCCTACCAATGTCATTTTATGTCATCTACCAATGTCATTTTAGAGAATTTGGCAGTACGTTCAACCGGCCTTACAACCGCAGACCACATATAACCACGCCATCCCAGGAACTCCACATCCAGCTTCTTCACCTGCGGGATCGTCTGAGACCAGCCACCCAGAAAGCTTATTAAACTGTGGGTTTGCACATCCAAAGAATTTCTGCCAAACTGTCAGATACGAACTCAGGGAAACTAATCTGCGTATTCTATATATATTTTTGTTTAATATAATTTGACCGCAGTTGTTTTACGATAATAATCCATATAAAGTACAGTAAATTGTTAAATTAGAGGGATGTGTGAAACCGTTGTTGAAATACTATAAAAGACTGAGATAATGGGAGATGGCTGATCTTGCTCTGTTGGAAATTGTGGCACATGCTGCATTTAGCAGAGAGTGTGTTTTTAGGCGGGTATCATTTCCCAAGATATCATTTCCCAAAGCCAATATTATTGGAATTATGCCCAGATTTAATACCTACTTTAGAAAGGTAAACAAAGAAAACGCATGCCATTCCGGTGCACATCCAAGTGCTATCCACTCTCTGGTTTTTGGAAACAGCATTTTTCAGCTGGAGCTTGCCATTGGTTTGGTATCTCACAACCCTAGATGAGCCAATTCATGGCAGCTGTTTTGGATTCAATCATCAGCAAGGGCTACAGTTGCATCCAGTGACCACCGTCGCACAAAAGGTTGAAGTCAAGAGGGGTTTGTTTGCCATCAACGGTTTCTCAAATACGATCACAGCAATAGATGATACCCACGTCTCGATAAAAGCACCATCCCAAAACGGGTTCAACTATGAACAGAAAAGTTTTCCACTCAATGGATGTCATATGTGAAAAGACGCTACTGAATGTGGTGGCCAGGTGGAACACACGACTCGCTCGTTCTGCAGAACAGCAATGTTGGCCTTCGCTTACAGGAGGGAGCTGTTGAGGATGGATGGCTTATTGGTGAGTGTTTGCCTACTCGTTTGAAGTATATTTGACATTGCTGAAGCAACTTGATTTGTCCTAATGGTTCTCTCTCTTTGTAGGAGACAGAAGTTATCTGTTAAAACCCTGGCTGATGACAAGGGTGGGAAATTCACTTTTTGGTCCACCAGCCACTGTGGCAGGTATTTAAAAAAAATCTACCAGCCACCAAAATGTGTTTTTACGTAATTACACCAACAAAATCACAAAAACATGGATGAGCACACTTTCTAATGTTTCAAAGACAATACATGTACTACTAGGAAGAAGTAATGGGGTATTTTGCTTCATTTCATTTTATGACTTGCGTCTTTTAACCAATGTATGTTAAAAGAAATCATTTATATCCAATAATAAAAACAAGAACATCAAGAACGTCTACAACTGAACATCAAGAACCAACAAAGTCCCCTGCCACAAAATGCTGAGTGATACGACTTATTTATTATCATAGTTCAGGGCTCTACCCTGACATTTTCACAAGGAGTACATGATGTGATCCTAAGTAGAAATGTAGAAGCACACAAATAAATCTAGGAGAACAATGACTAAAGGTTAATGAATATTTTTGTTTTGGTAGTGATCCGTTCTCAATCAAGCACAATCATTAGATGAGACAAATGTTCAGCTGGCCCCTTAAGGAACAGGCTGCTACTGTGGTAACTTGGGCACTCAGCTTGTCTGTGATTTTTTTTTTTTTATCTCAGACTGCGAGATGTCTTCCTAGCAGCAGACAGTTGCAGCAAATGAACATTGAAAAACAACCTGGCATGTGAACAAAACAATGTAACTGGCCAAGAAACAAGAGCCAAAGCACACTTTAGTAGCCTTCTACATGTGGGCTTTGGATAAAAATAATAAAACTCTCCCCAAATGCTCTGTGTGACCACCCGCCAACGTGGCTGGTGAAATATACATTCTAACCGCCAAAGACAAAATCTACCCTCATTTGGTGGTGTTAATTTCCTACCCCACTGATGACGGCACAGGACAGGGCTTATACCGCGGCCCATGCGCTTAGAAGGTCCATGGCGGAGCACACAATTGGTATGCTCAAGGGTTGTGGCTGTGCTTGTCTTCTGTTGGGGGCGCATTGCAATATATATATATATATATTTTTTTACCTTTATTTACAGAGGCAAGTCAGTTAAGAACAAATTCTTATTTTCAATGACAGCCTAGGAACAGTGGGTTAACTGCCTTGTTCAGGGGCAGAACGACAGATGTTTACCTTGTCAGGGATTCAATCTTGCAACCTTTCAGTTACTAGTCCAACGCTCTATCCACTAGGCTACTTGCCGCCTCGATATTGACCTGAAAAGGCTTTGCCATATTGTAATGGCTTGCAGTGTGCTCCAAAATATGTCCATCAAGCCTGGCCTCCCTCTACAGCAGGTGGACCGACCTGACTACCCTATGCCTGATGCACAAATTGAGTTTTGTAGCCCAAGGAACTATTTAAAAGGCGCATACGTGAATGTAGTTTAGATCATTTGATTTGCACATGTGACCAGTTGCTTTAGTGAATCATTTATGTTATTTAATGCCTCTCTCAATTGATTGTTTATTTGAAGGATGGAGTTATTGATGTCGTCTTGTTTTTTCAGGACCGCGTCAGTCAGTACCGTTGGCTCCCGACTTGATGTGGCACTGGCACGAGTTGACTTCCTCTGGTTGGCACTGTCACCAGTTCCCCTGGGTGGCACGGTGACTGGATCTCTGCCAGTCACTATCCGCAATAGACGTTCTTTTGTGTGTATTAATGACTTGTCGTGTTATTGTTTGATTCGTTTTGTTCCGAATCATTAGCCTACAATTATTTGTTTTAAACACAGGACAATGAAAAAACGACTTGTTTTCAATATCGTGATAAAATAAATATGAATTGAATGAAATTGATATGCTGTATCCTTACCTTCAACCTGAACTTGCGATGGCCTTGAGTCAGACACCGGGCTGGGGGTCACTGTCACCCCCCAGTAGTATCCCTTACAGTAGTGGTTCTAACCAGTGGTACTAGGAGCCCTGAGGGTACTTGGTCAATCCACAGGGGTACTTGAGAAGACTCATGAGACCATAGGCCTACTGGTAAAATGCACATGAAGGGGTACTTCAGGGGTACTCCGGGCAGAGCAGAATTCAGTTGGTGGTACAGTAACCGGAAAAGGTTGGGAACCACTGCCGTATGATGCCGGCAATTCTTAGTTCTAGAGGAGAGAGGCTCATCTCACTCAAATAACATTTATTTGTCACATGCGCTGAAGACAACAGGTGTAGACCTTACAGTGAAATGCTTACTTACAAGCCCTTAACCAACAATGCAGTTTTAATAAAAATACCTACAACATTTTTGAAATGAAAGTAACAAATAATGAAAGAGCAGCAGTAAAATAACAATAGCGAGGCTATATACAGGGAGTACCGGTACAGAGTCAATGTGCGGGGGTACCGGTTAGTCTAGGTAATTGAGTAATATGTACATGTCGGTAGAGTTATTAAAGTGACTATGCATAGATAATAACAGAGTAGCAGCAGTGTAGAGGAGGGGGTGGGCAGTGCAAATAGTCTGGGCAGCCATTTTGATTAGATGTTCAGGAGTCTTATGGCTTCGGGGTAGAAGCTGTTTAGAAGCCTCTTGGACCTAGACATGGCGCTCCGGTACAGCTTGCCGTGTGGTAGCAGAGAGAACAGTCTATGACTAGGGTGGCTGGAGTCTTTGAAAATTTTAGGGCCTTCCTCTGACACCGCCTGGTATAGAGGTCCTGGATGGCAGGAGGCTTGGCCCCAGTGATGATCTGGGCCATACGCACTACTTGCTGTAGGGCCTTGCGGTCGGAGGCCGAGCATTTTCCATACCAGGCACTGATGCAACCCGTCAGGATGCTCTCGATGGTGCAGCTGTAGAACCTTTTTACGTTCTCTGCCACCCTCCAGTTGCACCAATGTCCTGTCTGTGAACTATTAGTGCCTTTTTGGCATTTAACTTAAGATCAAACCACTTTACCTTATCTCCACCACTGACCGGCATTCTGAAGAGGCAGCATTCACTGCAATTCCTACTTTCTCCCACACTGTGTTTGTATTTTTACTGGTCAAGCCACAACTGAGCGAGCCAAGTAAAATGTTTTGGTTGCACTCAACCTCTGACACTAGCACCTTTTATTACAGTCTCGGATCAACAACAACAAAAATATTTTCCTTTTGTGGTTGAGCCATTGTATTTCATGGTACGGGTTTGTATATTCACGACGGGCTAGAAAGGGATGATTTTCATCATATATGGTTAACTATGGGCGTTTCAAAATGCAAATAGCAAGGCTGTGCACAAGCACTGGGGCTGAAAACAATGGTGATCTACCACCTGTGTGTGTGTGTATGACGCTCGTAGGATTGTTTGATAAATCACTATGCATACGAACATTCTAAATTCCTTCCATATGTATTATTTTAGAATAGTTACGATGTAATATTGATGAATGAGTCCCCTGGAGTTTGCTAAATGGCATTGGCACTTGGAAGGACACTGGTGCGAGCTTCACATTCTACCTGGTCACCTCAATCAACACGTCCTATTTTTGGGGCGGATAAAACCATGAATTTGATCAACAGTAAATGACATTATCCACATGATTCCTGTAATAAAATTGTCTGCCCTGCCGCTGTGCCTTCCTGTTTCGCTGCAGCCGGCTGCTGTAATGAGTGACTTCTGAAATGTTCTCACACTCTCCCCGCCCCTTGTGAGTGTATAACATTTCAAAATGCAATTACGGGGATAAAAAACGACTTTGGAAACACCTAGTTGTCCATATTAAAGAGAGGATGGTCAGCTTTCTGTAGGTATAACTTTGTATTTCTCAACGATCATTATTGAGCTCAAAGCACACTGTTTTACCATCAAGATATCTGATATAGCTTTGAAATCCAAAGCGTGCAAAATGAAGCATCGGCCATCGCGAGTGCACTAGGCCTCATTGCTAAGTGTTTTTAGTACAGTGCATTTACACTTGCGAAATGCACTCATTAAAAATAACCTCTGTGATCTCCATCTCGCTAGTTCATCTTTTTTATTTTATTCAAGCGGATAAGGTAGTGAGGTAGGCCGTGACGTGGCCACAATTGAAACCAGAACTTCGTCACTGTTGCCTAGGGTCAGGTGTTCAAAAATGTAGTATATTTTAAAACACCAGGATGTCATACTCATTGCGGCTTTTCGTCTAGTAGAATTTGCCGCACACGATTGAGGAAGATAATCAAGATAATCAGCATGTAGTATGATTAGTACACAGTATATCGTTTTAGTAAGTAGTAGGCGAGACAGATTTTGGACACGGCCAGTGTCAAAATATGCTGGGGAAAAGTGAAATGATTGCATTTCATTGCTTCCGGTTCCAATCTGGTGCCAGTGAGCCATTCATTTCAATGGAACTCGTTTTTCCCCCCATGAATAGCAAACCAATAACCATATTTCTAGGCTTGTGTTATAGAGACATAATTGATGTATGTACTTTTGACTGTCATCTGCTTGCCCTGTATTTTAGAATGTTTTTCCAGAGGAGTTTGGCCCCGAGTATGACTCAACACTGCAGATTCTTGTGTGGGAGTTCCTGTCCAGACTGGAGAAACTGCTTCCTGCTCCAAACATTAAACAGGTATTATTTTACTGTACATCATTTGAGGTATGCATTACGGATGGGCATTTGAAAGAATTTCTGTGTTTGAGTACTCAAGTACTTACATGTCAGCGTGAAAGGGGGATGAATGCAAAACATTTATGGTATGCTATCGGTCGCTACAATTTCTGGTTGTTCTGATACAACTGAAAACGAAATGTAACATTTTCACTGCACTTGACATATATCTCCACAAATAATGAACACGTCTTAGAGTTTTAAATGTTGTCAGTGGTTTTAATGTAACCTGCTACTTAATAGAATTTGTACATGTATGATTAGCAATCAAATACAAACCTTGAATCGAGTGCTTGCGCACCATACCTAGTATGCATGCGGACCTCAAGTAATTATTTGGCCCAAAGAGCCTTTGATTCCAGTCAAGACCTTGAAACGCCATTTTTACTTTCTCCACCTCTTAGACTGCATCGTGGCTCAACCTTGCCCCTGCTCTCTTAGAGGAGTGTGTGCAGTCTGTGGCTCACCCTGAGCCATTACAGGCACTCCTCCATCACCATAAAAATGGAAAACAGTTAGACACCAATGGTAGGTGGGGTACAGGATTTGGAAATAATTGACTTGCCTGTTTGCCTGAATTTCTATATTTATGGGTAGAAATGAGGAAATGCAGGAAATGAAGGAAAAAGTTATCATTGATCTCAATAGTTATTCCTGATGTTTACTCGTGATGCTCTCCTTGTTTCTAGCTCTAAGGTCGACTGGTGGTGACTACATCCTCTCTTCACTGTCTTCCCCTTCCTCTGTGAAGGAAGAAAGTGCCTCTTACCAAGCTGGCCCAGAGAGACAGTCCTATCCCACCATGCAGGGATATCAAAGCCCTTTCCCATGTGATGAACCAGAGATGAGTTGGGACTGCCGAATGGCAGATTGTAGGGTCTGGACTGTAAAGCCACCAGCCGGTTCTGCTTCTGTGGAGGTAGAGGTCGAGACTATAGAGGACGCCACTGATATAATGGTTAAACGCAAGACAATCGACAAAGAGTCGATAAAAGAGACGAGGAGAGAAGAAGCTGTTTTCTGCCCTCAGACACGCAGCGGACTGAAAACCAGCCGCTTGACAGCTGCCTGTCTGCGCCGTCAGCCTGTACTGCGTTTGAACAGGCTTGACATTAGCAATATGCCATTACCCAAGTCCTTGCTAACACTGATTCTAAGGAGAGGGAGACTTCAGGCTGAGGTGACAAGACGCCCAGGACCGAAAAGAAGAGGCAGAAAGAAAAAACGGAGACGAGGACGGGGTGTTGCAAACGAGAAGATTGAAACAGACACACTTGACGTGAGCGATATGCCGCTACCCAAGTCATCACTAACGCTGACTCTAAAGAGAGGGATAGTGCAGGCTGAGGCGACGAGTTCCCAAGTACCGAAGAAAAGAGGCAGAAAGAAAGGACAGAAAATAGGACCTGGTATCACAAGATTAAAGATTGAAAATGTTGGAGTACATACGCTTGACATTAGCGATACGTCATTACCCAAGACCTCGCTAAAGCTGATCATACGGAGAAGGAAACTGCAGGCTGAGGCAACGGACAGAAAAGAAGGACAGAAAAGAAGAGGCAGAAAGAAAAAATGGAGAAGAGGACGTGATGTCAGAAATGAGAAGACTGAAGCAAAGGGTGTGAAAAGAGAGCGGTCACCTGAAACTGAGTGAGTGTCAGCTGTGGAACAGACATATTCAAATCCAGGCCTCAAGGTCTGCAGTGCTGCTGGTTTTCTTGTCTCCCAGGTAGTAAATTGATTTATTAATATAATTGATTGACCAGAGAATACAGTCACCTAGTGTACAGAGATGACTGAATCGGTCCCTGAGTCGAGGGGTATTAGGGGATGGATGAAAACCAACAGTGATGCAGACTTCAAAACCCAGATTTGAAGGCCCCTACAGTATTGGCTACCCAGCAAACCAAAAGTGGTTCTATGAAAGTTCCCAGAATATTTGTTAGGTTGCCACAAATGTTCTCATAACACAAAAACTGTCCAGTTATACTGATGATTATACAATGTTTGTATAAAATATTTGCCTGCTGTTGCAAGAACGTTCCCAGAACGTTGCTCATATATTTTGCTGCCGCACTATGTTCTGAAAAACATTACTGGTACATTTTGTTATTACATAACCTGGAGAACGTTTGGGGAATGTTCTGTGGTGATTGTTACAGATTTTGTGCACAACATTTTAGTGAATGTTAGGACATTCCAAGGATATTTCATTTAAAACGTTTTCTGAACAAACAAACAAAAACTGTTATGAAAAACAGTATTTGAATGTTTTTGGAATGTTAACCTAATGTTATATAAAAAACCCTAGCTTATGTTCTGGGAATGTTCTCAGGTTGCTGGGTAGGACCTTGGCAATGAACTCGGATATTGAAAATCATAACTGACTTTAATTTTGGACTCTTCTCAGGGAAGATGCCGAACCATCAGATAATGAACTTTGGACCACTGTCAATAAAGGGGCCACTGTCGATGAGTCTGGTAAGAAAAGTTCCTTAGTGAGTGTAGAGCAGTGAACGTCAAGCTCCTTAGATATACACAACTCCTGAATAAAGAAGAAGAAACTAGAAATGACAGGCTTAAAGATGCAAAGAAAGTGGTTACTAGACCTACATGTCCATGATATTCTGCTGTGAGAATAGCTAAGTGCTTATCATTCCATTGCGAGTTCAGTAAACACTTTCTCTGCATCTATAAGGCTGCAGTACCTTGTTCTGTATTTTAGGAAAGTTCTGTATCCCTTCACTTTATTGAGCTTTGTTCAAATGTGGTCTATTCTATTTTTATCAAGCACCAGATCTGTCTTACTTGTGCTCTTTGACTTTGATTGAGTTCATGTCAATATGGAGATGTCTTGCTCACTTCTCTCTTTTCAACACTAGGTGGGGTCCGTGCTTCTCCTCATTGTCCATCATCTCATAAGAGGGAGGAGGAATTGCAACAGCCCATACAGCACTTTCACTCAGAGGAGCACAGGGGTCATATGGCCAAAGGGCAGAACAGAGAAGAACACTCAGAGAGTGTACCTCAGGACTCTCAAACTCTTGAGCCATCCAACAGCGCTCACAAAAGAAGCTTTCGCTCAGAGGAGCACAGAGGTCATATGGCAGAAGGGCAGAACAGAGAAGAATGCTCAGTTAGTGTACCTCAGGACTCTCTAACTCCTGAGCCATCCAACAGCTCTCACAAAAGAAGCCAACGTGTCAAAGCATGCTCTTTCTGTGGCAAGACTTTCACTGACACACTGGGCTTGACAAGACACATGCGATCTCACATTGAGCAGATGTCACATCAATGCACCCAGTGTGGGCAAGAGTTTGAATTCAGTGAGGACTTAGAGGAACACCAGAAGCATGGCTGTGAGGAAATGAACAAAAAGGATAATAATGAGGAAAATGGTGATGACTACTGTGGGAGAACTGTACAGCAAAAACCTGATCTGAAAAAAAAAACGGATCTAAAAAGAGACAAAAAACCTGATCTAAAAAGAGACAAAAAACCTGATCTGAAAAGAGACAAAAAACTTGATCTGAAAGGAGACAAGAAATCTGATCTGAAAGGAGACAAGAAACCTGATCTGAAAGGAGACAAGAAACCTGATCTGAAAGGAGACAAGAAACCTGATCTGAAAGGAGACAAGAAACCTGATCTGAAAGGAGACAAGAAACCTGATCTGAAAGGAGACAAGAAACCTGATCTGAAAGGAGACAAGAAACCTGATCTGGAAGGAGACAAGAAACCTGATCTGGAAGGAGACAAGAAACCTGATCTGGAAGGAGACAAGAAACCTGATCTGAAAGGAGACAAGAAACCTGATCTGGAAGGAGACAAGAAACCTGATCTGGGAGGAGACAAACAACCTGATCTGGGAGGAGACAAACAACCTGAACTGGGAGGAGACAAACAACCTGATCTGGGAGGAGACAAACAACCTGATCTGAGAGGAGACAAACAACCTGATCTGGGAGGAGACAAACAACCTGATCTGAGAGGAGACAAACAACCTGATCTGGGAGGAGACAAACAACCTGATCTGGGAGGAGACAAACAACCTGATCTGGGAGGAGACAAACAACCTGATCTGGGAGGAGACAAACAACCTGATCTGGGAGGAGGCAAACAACCTGATCTGGGAGGAGACAAACAACCTGATCTGGGAGGAGACCTAAAACCTGATCTGAAAGGAGACACGCAAGACTGCTCCATAAAGTGCCATGTGTGCGGGAAAATAACTACTCGTATGCTGGGTTTGCGAAGGCACCTTCTAATTCACTTCAACAATGGAGCATACAAGTGCTCTGCGTGTCCAAAGACTTTTATATCAAATGCTGATTTGAGATCGCACCTGAGATCAAAAAGATCTTGTAGGGAGAAATGTTCTGATGAAGTAATTACTACCGGGCTCCACCTCAAATCTGTCCCTGGTGAGTACAAGTGTCCTTACTGTGGGGACACTTTCCAGCTCCCAGATGATCTAAGAGGACACACAAAAGACTGTTCCAGAAAGTGCCATGTGTGTGGGAAAACTACTGCTCGAATGCTGGATATGCGAAGGCACATGTTAAAACACAACAACAATGGCCCATACAAGTGCCCGGTGTGTCCAAGGACTTTTATATCCCATACTGATTTGAAGATGCACCTAAAAACAAAAAAACTTTGTAGGGAGAAATGTTCTGACGTAATGATGAATGAATTACTTTCTTCAGCAGATGGTAAATGTAGGGAAAATGTCAATGAAACAGGAGTCATGACAAGGTGCCAACAACCAAGCTCTAACAACACAGCCAGGCCTTTGAAGAGCATTGAAGAGTTCTTTGAAGAATTCTCTCATGACTTGCAGCAATCTGATAACAGCATAAGTAGTGAAGTGAACCTGAATAGCCTGAATAGCCTCGATGAAGACTACAGTGACGAGATCAGTCAATACCAACCCATGAAGGATGTTGACTTGAATAGCCTCCATGAAGACTCCATAATGACCACTGAAGACTACAGTGACGAGATCAGTCAATACCAACCCATTAAGGATGTTGACTTGAATAGCCTCCATGAAGACTACAGTCAGGCAGAGATCAGTCAATACCAACCCGTTAAGGATGTTGACTTGAATACCCTCCATGAAGACTACAGTCAGGCAGAGATTAGTCAATACCAACCCGTTAAGGACGTTGACCCAGAGGAGGACAGAAGGACTGCGGATGATTCAGGGGGAAATGAGATGGCCAATGACAAAGAACCAAACTCAACCGAATGCTTAACAGAGGAGCAGGTGTCACACACTGAGGCATGCTCTCTCCAGGATTCTCAATCAGAGACAAGCGGAGAAGTGAAGAACGAGATACAGGTGATACCGGTATCAACAATAGATACGACAATACTAAAGGCACTCCAATTTGAGGTTTTAAGAAAATGATGGACTGCAACAACTTCCTACCACTTTCCCTATATTTCATTGTATTGTATGGCCATAGCTCTCCTAAACCTGGGGTTGTATTCACAAAGTGTCTCAGAGTAGAAGGGATCTAGAATAAGTTTTTCCTTTGAGATCAGAATAACTAAGAGGATCAGCATTCCTACTCTGAGAAGCGTTAGGAATATGGGCCCAGATTGGACCAACATGTTGCTGTAAGCGAGTGAGTTCCATCTCACCTTCTCTCTGTTACACAACCCTTGGCACTGAAGTCAACCGTGCTGACAGACGGAGCTTGTTACTCAATGAGAAATAGTTGCCGTGAGATCTCGGCGCGGGTGACATCACCCCATGACGGCTACCAATTCCAGCCTGCTAGTTCCACATCCACTACACTCACTCCCTATTAGTCTGCTACAGCCGATTTGTAATCTCAAGTCACGGCACCATTGTAACAGAGTGAGTTCTGTCCCCACCTGTGGGGCAAACTCAGCGTTGCCTTTGGACTGGGCTGAAATGACATTACTTTTTTTGTTTGTTTTTGTTTTTACTTAATGTAAAAATGTGACAACTATATCTTTCCCCTTTCTCTCCCTCGCTATCATTAATTATCCACTTTTATAACACTTTTATAACACGTTAATATCATGTGATGTCACTGTATACTGTAAGTTACTTTGGATAAGTGTCTACGCCGTCTAGTATTATCTATCTAGTATTATCTACATGTTTATCCACCTTGTTTTGAAGTTTTACATAGGTGTGATACATTTAAATTCATTAAAGAAAACATATGAAAAGGCATGGCTTTGAGTCAGACTGTGCATTTTTATGACTATCATATATATTGTATACAGAGAGGGAAACTGCAGGCTGAGGCCACGGGATCCCAAGGACAGAAAAGAAGAGGCAGAAAGAGAAAACAGAAAAGAGGACGTGATGTCAGAAATGAGAAGACCGAGGCAAAGAGTGTGAAAAGAGAGCACTCACCTGAAACTGAGTGAGTGTCAGCTGTGGAACAGACGTATTCAAATCCAGGCCTCAAGGTCTGCAGTGCTGCTGGTTTTCTTTTCTCCCAGGTAGTAAATTGATTTATTAATATAATTGATTGACCAGAGAATACAGTCACCTAGTGTACAGAGAGGACTGAATCGGTCCCTGATTCGAGGGGTATTAGGGGAAGGATGAAAAACAGATTTGAATGTCGCTACAGTGGTGGCTACGCTGCAGGAAGTGAAATCGAAAACAAGCTATAATATATTGAAGGATAATTCACTTACATTTTTTCTTCGTTTTTTTCTACCAAGCGAAATTATTTCATGTCATTGGCAGATAATTTTGCTTATTTTAACTTTAAAAAAGGCTTAATACAAGATATGGTCCTGTGTGGCTCAGTTGGGTAGAGCATGGCGCTTGAAACACCAGGGTTGTGGCTTCAATACCCACAGGGGCCGAGTATGAAAAGGGGAAAAAGATCTGAAAATGTATGCACTCACAACTGTACGTCGCTCTGGATAAGAGCGTCTGCTAAAATGTAAAAGTTATTAAGGGAAAATATATTGAATTAATATAAATGACTTGTATTATGCCTTTTTTTGGGTTAACATAAGCCAAATTATTTGCCAATGACGTTATATAATTTAGCTTATCACTCAATATAAGATATTATGGCTTACTCAGATTTCACTTTTTGCACTGTGGGATCTTGGCAGTGAACTTACCCATTGGAAAATCATACCTGACTTTCATTTTGGTCTGTCCTCAGGGAAGATGCTGAACCATCAGATAAAGAACTTTGGACCTCTGTCAATGAAAGGACCTCTGTCAATGATTCTGGTAAGGAGTGTTCCTTAGTGTTTAGAACACTGAACATCGAGCTCCTCATGCAAAACTTCTGAAATAATGAACAAACTAGAAATGACAGCGTTAAAGATGCGGGAAAAATGGTTACTATACTTAAACGTCCATGCTATTCATGCCTAGTGCTTATCGTACCCTTGCGAGTTCAGTAAACACTTTCCTTGCGTCCACAGGGAGCTCCAAAAGTATTGAGACAGTGACACAATTTTTGCCTTCTTTTTTTGTTTGTCTCTGTACTCCAGCACTTTGGATTTGAAATGGTACAGTGGTACCACTATGAGGTTCAAGTGTAGAGTGTCAGATTTAATTTGAGTTTTTTTTAATCTATATCGGGTGAACAATTTAGAAATTACAACTTTTTTAAGTGCCCCATTTTAGGGGACCAAAAGTATTGGGACAGATTCACTTATGTGTATTAAAGTAGTAAAAAGTATTTGGTCCCATGTTCATAGCACGCGATGACTACAAATCTGTTGGATACATTTGCTGTTTGTTTCAGTTGTGTTTCAGATGATTTTGTGCCCAATAGAAATTAATGGTAAATAGTGTCATTTTGAAGTCACTTTTATTGTAAATAAGAATATATGTTTCTAAAAACTTCTACATTAATGTGGATGTTCCAATGATTACGGATAATCCTGAATGAAGTGAGAAGTGACAGACGCACAAATATAATACCCCAAAGACATGCTAACCTCTCACCATTACAATAACAGGGGAGGTTAGCATTTTTGGGGGGTATAAAATTTGTGCGTCTGTAACTTTCTCACTCATCATTATTCAAGATTCATTCAAGATTATCCATAGTCGGCCTCCCGGGTGGCGCAGTGGTCTAGGGCACTGCATCGCAGTGCTAACTGCACCACCAGAGTCTCTGGGTTCGCGCCCAGGCTCTGTCGCAGCCGGCCGCGACCGGGAGGTCCGTGGGGCGACGCACAATTGGGCTAGCGTCGTCCGGGTTAGGGTGGGTTTGGCCGGTAGGGATATCCTTGTCTCATCGCGCTCCAGCGACTCCTGTGGCGGGCCGGGCGCAGTGCGCGCTAACCAAGGGGGACAGGTACACGGTGTTTCCTCCGACACATTGGTGCGGCTGGCTTCCGGGTGGGAGGCGCGCTGTGTTAAAGAAGCAGTGCGGCTAGGTTGGGTTGTGCTTCGGAGGACGCATGGCTTTCGACCTTCGTCTCTCCCGAGCCCGTACGGGAGTTGTAGCGATGAGACAAGATAGTAATTACTAGCGATTGGATACCACGAAAATTGGGGAGAAAAGGGGATAAAAAAAAAAATAAAAAAAAATAATGATTATCCATAGTCATGGCAGCTAGGCTTGGGCGGTATACCATATATAGCGTTTACCGTGGTATTTGGAAATAGCCACGGGATGGTTTTTCAATACCGTTGAAACTTTAAAAAAAAAAACATTTTCATATTTGCAGCCACTTTTTAAGTCAATACCTGCAGGTCAACTTGTGCAATACGTTAGCAGATTGCGTTCTTCGTTTCCCAGGTCACATTATTTTACATTATGAAGCTTATCATAGTTCCCCAGAACAGTTGAGCCAGTTACGTGTTTGTTTGTAAATAGCACAACGGGAGAAAGCGGTAGCAGGTGAGTCCAGCTGTGTATTGACAGGGGTCGTTTTTTATCTTGAAAGTCAACAGAGTGATCAGGCACATTCAACTATAGTTTTCCTTCACAGAAAATATATTAGTGCAACACATTTGGCAGAAAATAGCTTCATTTTCATCAGATGACAACAGAAGTGCAACGCTATTTGGTTTGCAGCCACACAAGTAAATGAGCTTACAATGAAAAAGCTAAGTATTTTTTGCAAAAACGATGCATGGCCATCATATTTATAATGTTTATCACAGAAAGACTGTAGCCAGCTACATTTCCTAAAGTTAATCTTGCATTTTACCAGAGAAAAGTACCAGAGAAAAATAGCTACACATCAGTCAGAGTGCTGTCTGCTGATAGAATGCCCATTCGTGAATTCTCATCTGAGTGAATTGCAACGGAATCAATTTTTTTTAACTGAAATTATAATAAGAAGCATTTTAGATCTGATTTACAAAGCACAGCAAGAGATTTCTTATGCGTTCTTTTTTTCCTGCGTGAAATATTAAGAATTCTGCATTAACGTGACACCTAAGTTTAACTTGCTAGTTATCGAAGTAAGTTTCTGAATTAAGGGGGAATCATATTGTGTAAGATTTCTGCCGTGTTTGAGAAGTCAAAGCTCTTTGTACAGTTGCCACTGCGATCTTTTGATTTCCTTGCATTTTTTCTCCTCTCCATTCTTGGCCAGTCTGCTCTTCCCCCATCTTCACAAGCAGAACAGGCAGGCCTGTTGCCCTAGAGACTCCAGACTCCATACAGACACAGTGTGTACACATGCTGCTTCAGAGACAGTTCTTCCTTCAGACAAGCATGTTCATTTGCGCAATGTCTCTCGTTTGCACTCATCATCTTTAGCTAGCAGCCTCCATGGACATTCGTTATTACTTGTGCTAATCTTGTTAGCATTCTGGTAACAGACGCCCAATGGTCTTTTTAGCATGCTTTGGCGCCCCCTTGTGTACTAAACTGGTAATAATATAAATCCCAGGATGAGAGAAGGATGGTATGACCAGTGGCGGATTTAGGCATAGGCGACATGGGCAGCCGCCCAGGGCAGCATCTTGCCGGGGGCGGTATGGGGCGCCCGCACCAACAAAACAAAAAAATATATATAAATACATTTAGGATGGTGACATTTGCGCAATCGGTTTTCTATCGCTCATTTGCACGTTGCGTCAATGATATCATGTCACCGTGTGGGACTGTGGGTCAATTAACCTTGTCGGAGTGGGTGCCCTGATTCTAGTTTGAGCTAGGCAGGCTACTGCAATTTAGTTTTATTTGTGTTTTTTTTGTTAGCAATAGGGTAATGGTGTAATAATTGAATTCTCTTTTTTTATTTGTATTTATATACTACAATTTGTTACTTCTTTTTGATATTTATGAGTCTTATTTTCTTATATTTTTTTATATTTATATAGTTTTAAATGTTATGATTTTTTATTTGTGTTGTTCCAAATGTCGTAATAAAAATGACAGTTAGTGCAGAATGGTGCTTTTTGTTTCTGTTGGGGGGGCTCGCCCAGGGAGCCCCCCCAAGCTAGAAGCTTGCTACAAGCTAGAACTGCCACTGGGTATGACGATGTGGACATCTGGATACTGCCCAACCCTAGTAGCATCCACATTAATGTAGAAGTGTTCAGAAACATATTCCATTGTTATTTACAATAAAATAGACTCCAAAATGACACAATACATTATTCACAAAATAATCTGAAACACTTCCAAAACAAACAGCAAATGCATCGAACAAATGTATGAAGTCATTGCGTGTTATGAACATGGGACCAAATACTTAACTTTTTACTACTTCAATACACATATAAGTGAATTTGTCCCAATACTTTTGGTCCCTTAAAATAGGACTATGTACAAAAAGTGGTGTAATTTCTAAACGGTTCAACCGATATGGAGGAAAATACCCCCAAATTAAAGCTGTCAGTCTGCACTTTAACCTCGTAGTCATTGTATCATTTCAGATCCAAAGTGCTGGAGTACAGAGCCAAAACAACATGTCACTGTCCCAATAGTTTTGGAGCTCACTGATGTTTTCTTGGAGGAATTTTCACTGGATCGGCACTGGATCGGTCTTGTTTTCTGACTGAGTTCATGTCCATTTTTAGATGTTTTTCTTACTTCTTGATGTTTATTTGAGGAAAGTTCAGTATCCCTTTACTGTATTAAGCTTCAAGCACTAAGCTGTGCTCTTTTGACTTTGATTGAGTTCATGTCAATATGGAGATGTCTTGCTCACTTCTCTCTTTTCAACACTAGGTGGAGTCCGTGCTTCTCCTCATTGTCCATCATCTCATAAAAAGGAGGAGGAATTGCAACAGCCCATACAGCACTTTCACTCAGAGGAGCACAGGGGTCATATGGCCAAAGGGCAGAACAGAGAAGAATGCTCAGTTAGTGTACCTCAGGATTCTCTAACTCCTGAGCCATCCAACATCTCTCACAAAAGAAGCCAACGCATCAAAGCATGCTCTTTCTGTGGCAAGACTTTCACTGACACACTGGGCTTGACAAGACACATGCGATCTCACATTGAGCAGAGATCACATCAATGCACCCAGTGTGGGCAAGACTTTGAATTCAGTGAGGACTTAGAGGAACACCAGAAGCATGGCTGTGAGGAGAAGAAGAATGAGGATGGAGGGAACAATAACGAGAACGGCGAGGACAATGGGGATGACTACTGTGGAGAAAGTGTCCAGCAAAAAACTGAATTGAAAGAAAATTGTGATCTGCAAGGAGACCTAAAACAACATGTAAAAGGAGACACACAAGACTGCTCCATAAAGTGCCATGTGTGCGGGAAAATAACTACTCGTATGCTGGGTTTGCGAAGGCACCTTCTACTTCACTTCAACAATGGAGCATACAAGTGCTCTGCGTGTCCAAAGACTTTTATATCAAATGCTGATTTGAGATCGCACCTGAGATCAAAAAGATCTTGTAGGGAGAAATGTTCTGATGAAGTAATTACTACCGGGCTCCACCTCAAATCTGTCCCTGGTGAGTACAAGTGTCCTTACTGTGGGGACACTTTCCAGCTCCCACATGATCAGAAAGGACACACAAAAGACTGTTCCAGAAAGTGCCATGTGTGTGGTAAAACCATCTTGAAGGTATGTGACATGCGAAGGCACATGTTAAAGCACAACAACAACGGCCCCATCAAGTGCCCGGTGTGTCCGAAGACTTTTATATTCCATACTGATTTGAAGACGCACCTGAAAATGAAAATACTTGGTAGGGTGAAATGTTCTGATGTGATGGCGAAGGAATTACTGTCTCCCGTAGATGGTAGATCAAGGGATTTTTTTCATGAAGCAGGTGTCATGACAAGGTGCCAACAACCAAGCTCCAGCAACACAGGTGGGCCTTCAAAGATCGGGCCTGTGTTGGGTTTGAAGAGCTTTGAAGAGTTCTTTGAAGATCTCTCTCATGACTCCGATATCAGCATGAGTAGTGATGTTAACCTGAATAGCCTCCATGAAGACTACAGTCAGGAGGTCAGTCAATACCAATCCATGAAGGACATTGATCAATCCAACCCTGGTGAATACAAGTGTCCTCACTGTGGGGACACTTTCCAGTTCCCACATGATCTGAAAGAACACACAAAAGACTGTTCCAGAAAGTGCCATGTTTGTGGGAAAACAACTTCGAAGACATGTGACATGCGAAGGCACATGTTAAAACACTACGATGGCCCCATGAAGTGCCCGGTGTGTCCAAAGACTTTTATATTCCATACTGATTTGAAGAAGCACCTGAAAACGAAAAGACTTTGTCGGGAGAAATGTTCTGATGTAATGGTAAAGGAATTACTGTCTACAGTAGATGGTAGATGTAGGAAAAATGTCAGTGAAACAGGAGTCATGACAAGGTGCCAACAATCAAACAGTTTGAAGAGCTATGAAGAGTTCTTTGAAGAGCTCCCTCATGACTCAGATAAGAGCATGAGTAGTGGTGTGAACCTCTATAGCCTCCATGAAGACTACAGTCGGGAGATCAGTCAATACCAACCCATGAAGGATGTTGACCTGAATAGCCTCCACGAAGACTACAGTGATGATATTAGTCAATACCAACCCATTAAGGACATTGACGCAGATGAGGACAATAAGTCTTTGGATGATTCAGGGGGGAATGAGATGCCCAATTGTCAGACCCTGGACGAAAGGGGCTGTGACTAAGCTCAGTCAGTATCATAGATCAGACTACACCACCCTATGTTTACACTAAGAATAGGGAGGTCTGAATTACAGTTATACCATAGACAACACCGGTTCTTTTAGTTTGGGTTTGAGTAGAAGAACATGGAAGAATGGTCCATCTCAGTTTCCATGAACCACAGTAGCGTAAGCTTTTGTTCAGCACAAGATGGAGGATACACCATAAAACAAGTAACACCATCAAATAACAACAACAGGTTTCAGTTCAGGTGGAAGGTAATACTTCTCTTAGTAAAACCAAGGCTTCCGAAAGAGCTCGGCCACAGCTTCAACACAAACACAGCTTCCATCTCACCTGCACCTTCCCCAAGGCGGCCGCACCCCAAACAGAAAGGGTTATAAAGGGGCAGGGAAACACAGGGAGACAATCACATCTTTCATTGAGTCACGGAGTTAACAAATACTAAATTAGGAGCACCTGGGCCAAAGCATGCACAGTATAGGGCATTCGTCACTCCTGTGACACAATGACAAAGAACCAAACTCGACCAACGGCTTAACAGGGAAACACTGACCCAAGCCCTCTCCAGGATTTAATCTGAGAGAAGAATGAGATACAGGTGATACCAACCTGGTCTCAGTATTTCGTATTATTCTTTACGTAAATTCGAGACACCCCATTTAGTATGATATGTTACATTTCGAATGGTATGTACAGTTGAAGTCGGAAGTTTACATACACTTAGGTTGGAGTCATTCAAACTCGTTTTTCAACCACTCCACAATTTCTTGTTAACAAACTATAGTTTTGGCAAGTTGGTTAGGACATCTACTTTGTGCATGACACAAGTAATTTTTCCCAAAAAATTATTACAGACAGATTATTTAACTTATAATTCACAGTATCACAATTCCAGTGGGTCAGAAGTGTACATTCACTAAGTTGACTGTGCCTTTAAACAGCATTGAAAATTCCAGAAAATTAAGTCATGGCTTTAGAAGCTTATGATAGGCTAATTGACATAATTTGTGTTAATTGGAGGTGTACCTGTGGATGTATTTCAAGGCCTACCTTCAAACGCAGTGCCTCTTTGCTTGACATGGGGAAATCAAAAGAAATCAGCTAAGACCTCAGGAAAAAAAAGTGAAGTCGGGTTCATCTTTGGGAGCAATTTCCAAATGCCTTAAGGTACCACGTTCATCTGTACAAACAATAGTACGCAAGAATAAACACCATGGGACCACACAGCCGTCATACCGCTCAGGAAGGAGACGCGTTCTGTCTCCCAGAGATGAACGTACTTTGGTGCGAAAAGAGCAAATCAATCCCAGAACAACAGCAAAGGACCTTGTGAAGATGCTGAAGGAAACAGGTACAAAAGTATCTATATCCACAGTAAAACGAGTCCAATATCGACATTACCTGAAAGGCCGTACAGCAAGGAAGAAGCCACTGCTCCAAAATTGCCATAAAAAAAGCCAGACTACGGTTTGCAACTGCACATGGGACAAAGATTGTACTTTTTGGAGAAATGTCCTCTGGTCTGAAGAAACAAAAATAGAACTGTTTGGCCATAATGACCATCGTTATGTTTGGAGGAAAAGGGGGGAGGCTTGCAAGCCGAAGAACACCATCCCAACCGTGAAGCACAACATCCCAACCGTGAAGCACGGGGGTGGCAGCATCATGTTATGGGGGTGCTTTGCTGCAGGAGGGACTGGTGCACTTCACAAAATAGATGGCATCATGAGAGGAAAATTACGTGGATATATTGAAGAAACATCTCAAGACATTGGTCAGGAAGTTAAAGCTTGGTCGCAAATGGGTCTTCCAAATGGACAATGACCCCAAGCATACTTCCAAAGTTGTGGCAAAATGGCTTAAGGACAACAAAGTAAAAGTATTGGAGTGGCCATCACGAAGCCCTGACCTCAATCCTATAGAAAATGTGTGGGCAGAACTGAAAAAGCGTGTGCATGCAAGGAGGCCTACAAACCTGACTCAGTTACACCAGCTATGTCAGGAGGAATGGGCCAAAATTCAGCCAACTTATTGTGGGAAGCTTGTGGAAGGCTACCCAAAACGTTTGAGCCAAGTTAAACAATTTAAAGGCAATGCTACCAAATATTAATTGAGTGTATGTAAACTTCTGACCCACTGGGATTGTGATGAAAGAAATAAAAGCTGAAAAATATTATTCTCTCTACTATTATTCTGACATTTCACATTCTTAAAATAAAGCGGTGATCCTAACTGACCTAAGACGGGTAATTTTTACTAGGATTAAATGTCAGGAATTGTGAAAGACTGAGTTTAAATGTATTTGGCTAAGGTGTATGTAAACTTCTGACTTCAACTGTATTTGTGAAAGTCCATCATCCATTTCATATGATATGTTACAAATAACAATTTGTATATGTTATGGATATGCAAAACTTAAAATATATGTAACAAATTTGCAAAATGTACAATATGTTACGAATTTGCAAAACGGATGATATGTTACGAATTCCAATTTGTTGTGGCTGACATTAGCTACGTGGCTAATGCTAATGTTTGCTAGCTGGAAGACGTTAGCTAGGCTAGGGTTTAGGAGTTAGGTTAAAGGGTTAAGTTTAGGGTTAGCTAACATGCAAAGTAGCTAAAAAGTAGTAAGTAGATGAAAAGTTGCCAAAATTTGAGGTTGACATTTATTTTTTTACAGAAACAACTTTTATATGTCTTAGTTTTTTTCTAGATGTTGTTATAGGTTAGGTAGTTAAGTTGTACGAACACAAAATAAAAACGGGGAAAGAAATTAAAAAAGTTTGGAAAATTCCGGAAAATACATAGTCGTGACTATTGTGAGTTTAAAAAATATATATTTTATTTTTGGAGGATGTGTTATGGGGAAGGTGTTTGTTATTTAAGCAAGCATGAACACACTTGGACACTACACGGGCATTTCCACACTCCATCCCCAGGGGGCAGCAGCAACTGGGTCCAGGTGCTGAGCGAGGCTTTGATAAGCCCGCAGGTGGAGGTAATCAGGAGGATTTTCAAACCGTGAGAGTGCTGTGGCTAGTAGCCTGCCATTTTTTGTTTGAGTTACCTTTTTAGTTTTGGGCATGCCTTATTGTACTATCGTTTTTGTTTATATTTATTTTGTCACCATGAACTGGACAAGTCAAGAATCAGCTTGGGCTGCTGACCCAAGGAATCATTACTGAGCTGGACCAAGGTAAGGTTGCTGTCTCTAGGGGGCACATGCAAACAACACAGTTTGCATACTCTTACTTATTACATAAATGCACACATTACATCAGGTTACAGACTATTTAGCTAGGCCTAGGACCCCTAGACATAACGAGTGTAGCAAAATCAGTAGGGTAGTTAATCGGTTTCATAACATAATTGGAGCTCGTCAAGGCATAAATGTTGGCATTTGGGTGCTCATGTGGGGCAGGTGTTAAGTCTGGGTGGTTTTGAACCAGTTTGGTATTGTGGTGGTGCATTTGTTGAGAAAGTTTGTAGCCCGTGTTTGTGTCGAGCTCGCATGCTAGGAGAGGTTTCCAGCAGCGCAAGTGTGGTTTTCAGTTTGTTAGTTAGCAAGATAGCTGATATTATTGGTCAACAAAACATTTTGGGCTGTCGGCCAAGAGGTTAGTCAAATTGTTTCCAGCTGGTATTCGTTATCTACTGTAGGGCTGGTGAGTGTTTTGCTCGTGGGCAGGAACATTTTCTGTTGAGTTAATTACTAGTTAATTACAAAGGTTTTCTGTGGTAAACTGTTGAATATTTGCCTGTTGAAAACCACAACTTCCTACTAAGTCCCACTGTTTGTGCTGCTTGATTTGATTTCTCTCTAAAAACTGCACTTTGAGCTCACAAAAAATGGAATTCAAATAATTGAATCAATCAATTTGTTTTTTTAAACTGAAAATAAACCAACATTTCGGCTAATCCCTCAGCACTAGTGTACATATTGGTACTTAGTTAAGGAAGTTTTATTAAAATAAAAAATAAAGATTAAAAGTTTGAAAAAAAATCAGGAAAATAGATAGTGGTGACTGAGGTTTTCTTTTCTTGTTGGGGCAGGTGTTCTGGAATATGTTTGGTAGTTAAGTAAGTAGGCCGAGGACCTCTGGACATCATGAGTGTAGCAAAATCAGTAGGCTAGTTAATCGTTCGTAACAATGTGTAGGAATAGGAATATGGCTCTAGCTCTCCTAAACCTGGGCCTCTATTCTCAGAGTAGGAGTGTTGATCTATGATCAGTTTGCCTTTCAGATCATAATAAATTAGATAGGGAGGACAAATGGTGACTTTTGTTTGTTTTTGTTTTTACTTTGTCAAAATGTGACAACTATATCCCATCTTTCCCCTTTCTCTGCCTCTTTATCATTATCCACTTTTATAACATGATTATAATACTTATCATGTATTGTCACTATACACTTTGGATAAAAGCTATGGGTTTCCACTGGACCGGGCTGAAGCGACCATCGTTTTTGTTTGTTGTTTTTGAACTATGAGTTCTGTGCCACCCGGGACGCAAACTCTTGGTTGGCTCTCGACTGAGCTAAAGTGACATTCCTTTATTTTGTTTGTTTTTACTTTACGTCAAAATGTGACAACTATATATCTCTTTTTTCTCCTTTCTGGCCCTCTCTATATCATTATTATCCACCTTTATAGCATGTTTATAATACTTAAATATTATGTAAAGTCACTGTACACTGTAAGTTACTTTGGATAAAAGCATCAACGACTCTTGGAATTATCTACATGTTTATACATCTTGTTTTCAAATTCACATTGGTGTGATACATTTAATGTATTAAAGAAGAAAAATGAAAAAGCGTGGATTTGGAGAGTGCATTTTTATGACTAATATATACAGTGCAGTGGCGGTCGGTGCCGTTTAAGATGACGGAGGACCATTCATATTCCATTCACCCAGTTCATTGTAATTTCCCCATACCCATCATGATGTTGCTACAACCTAGCCTATGAATGAAAGTTTACAACGTAGGTGCACACAGGTCGAGAGAAAAATTTGAGGCGATGGACAGTGACACATTCGATACCGCCATGCACACGCGTGCCTACATCTAGCTGATCTAGGGTGTAATCATTAGTCCAACAGTTCCAAACGAGAGTTTCTATTGAACAAATTCAGGTATGTTTATCCCCTTCCGTTTGCTTCTATTTAATAAATGTTTTTCAACAATCGGCGGTGTGAATACATCCCTGATCACAGGTAAAAACAGTTCACTTTCATAGCAGCCACGTATTCCGACTCGCATCTACATGCTCTCCTCCTCTCACCTTTTCCTTTCGCTTGTGGACTTCAATGCACAACACATCAGCTCTATATGACCAGGCGAAAAATCCTTTCAAAGTAAAACCATATCAAAACCATATCAGCTACCCACAGCCTACATCATTGTCACCATATTAGCTAAAGTAATGTCATAGTTAACATAGCTAATAGAACTAACACGTTAGTAAACCCTTTACAAGCTCTATTTTCATCTCATCTGACCATAGCACCGCCTGAAGTTTGCTAAATGGCTTTGGCACTTGGATTGGAACCAGTGCTATGATCAAATTACATGAAAATAGAGGTCTTTGCCCACACACACCAGCGGTGAGTTTGTCATTCAAAAGAACAAAACATAGGCAGAAAATACCTCAACCCTACTGTAAAATATGGTGGTGGAGCTTTGATGTTATGGGGCTATTTTGCTACAACTGGTCCTGGGGCCCTTGCTAAGGTCAACAGCATCATGAACTTTACCAAGTACCAGGACATTTAGCCAAAAACCTAGATGCCTCTGCAAGGCTGAAAGTTGGCCGCAAGTGGATCTTCCAGCAAGACAACCCATGTCTACCTCAGATCAGCCTTTCAGAATAGTACTAAAAACCAAATAAATGAAAGAAAAAAATAACCATATTAACATATGTAGCCTGTAAAACAAGGTTCATGAAATTGACAATTTACTAACATCAGAATATTTTTCTATTCTAGCCATCTCTGAAACACACATAATTCCTTTGATGCAGTAGTAGCTATACATGGTTATACAGGAAATATAGAAATGCAAATGAAGGAGGTGTTGCTATATACACTGAACAAAAATATAAACGCAACATGCAACAATTAGAAAGATATTACTAAGTTACAGTTCATATAAGGAAATCAGTCAACTGAAATACATACATTAGGCCCTAATCTATAGATTTCACATGACTGTGAATAGATAGCTTTATTTAAAAAAAATTAGGGTAGTGGTGTAGATCAGAAAACCAGTCAGTATCTGGTGTGACCACCATTTCCCTCATGCAGCGCACATCTCCTTCGCATAGAGTTGATCAGGCTGTTGATTATGGCCTGTGGAATGTTGTCCCACTCCTCTTCAATGGCTGTGCGAAGTTGCTGGATATTGGAGGGAACTGGAACATGCTGCCGTACACGTCGACCCAGAGGATCCCTAACATGCTCAATGTCTGGTGAGTATGCAGGAAATGGAAGAACTGGGTGTGCAGACTATTTCAGCTTCCAAGAATTGTGTACAGATCCTTGTGACATGGGGCCGTGCATTATCATGCTGAAACATGAGGTGATGGCGGTGGATAAATGGCACAACAATGGGCCTCAGGATCTCATCTCAGTATCTCTGTGCATTCAAATTGCCGTTGATATAATGCAATTGTGTTCGTTGTCTATAGCTTATACCTGCCAATACCATAAACCCACCGACACCATAGGGCACTCTGTTCACAACATTGACAGCAAACCCCTCGACCACACGTCTGCCATCTGCCCGGTACAGTTGAAACCAGGATTCATCCGTGAAGAGCACACTTCTCCACTGTGCCAGTGGCCATCGAAGGTGAGCATTTGCACACTGAAGTCAGTTACGACGCCGAACTGCGGTCAGGTCAAGACCCTGGTGAGGATGACAAGCATGCAGATGAGCTTCCCGGAGACAGTTTCTGACAGTTTGTGCAGAAATTCTTCAGTTGTGCAAACCTACAATTTCATTAGCTGTCTGACTGGCTGGTCTCAGACGATCCCGCAGGTTAAGAAACCAGATGTGGAGGTCCTGGGCTGGCATGGTTACACATGGTCTGCGGTTGTGAGGCAGGTTCGACGTACTGCCAAATTCTCTAAAATGACGATGGAGGTGGCTTATGGTAGAGAAATTAACATTCAATTCTCTGGCAACAGCTCTGGTGGACATTCCTGCAGTCAGTATTGCAATTACACGCTCCCTCAAAACTTGAGACATCTGTGGCATTGTGTTGTGTGACAGAACTGCACATTTTAGAGTGGCCTTTTATTGTCCCTGGCACAAGGTGCAAGTGTGTAATGATCATGCTGTTTAATCAGCTTCTTGATATGCCACGCCTGTGGCAAGATGGATTATCTTGGCAAAGGTGAAATGCTCACTAACAAGGATGTAAACAAATTTGTGCAGAAAATTTGAGAGAAATAAACTTTTTGTGCGTTTGGAACATTTTTGGGATCTTTTATTTCAGTTCACGATACATGGGACCAACACTTTTGTTACGTTCCCCAGTTTCTGTGTTCTGTTTTGTATTTGAGTGTGTGTTTCAGGAGATGGCTTCCTGAAGTACTCCCCAACCAGCTGATTGGTCAACCCCAGGCTAATTGGTGATTGGAGCTGACCCCGCCCCCTCGTCAAGAAGCAGCTGACTCTAATCACCATTGCCACCTGAAGATAAAAGCCAGTGTTCTGCCCAAGAGAGTAGAGATTGAGAGAGGAGAGATTTGGAGATCAGAGAGAGAATTGAATATTTTGGAAAGATCGAGAGAAATTAGAGATTAGAGGGAGATTGAGAGAGAGAAAAATTAGATTGTGATATAGTGTTGGTTGTGTATCAGAAAGTGTGGTATGTACTGTTGTTGTTGGTAGCAGTTCTGTTGTTGTTGGTAGCAGTTTTTCTATGTCCTGTGTTTGTGAGTGTTTGTGAAATCGTTAATAATTACTCTGTTTCGTTTGTTCCCAGGGGGGGAAGGAGAAGGCACTTTGGGAGTGCTTAGGCAAGAGGCCCGAGGGCATACATATACCCGTAGTATATTTACTGTCTAGGCACACTAGGTAAGACCTGGGCGGACCACCCCCTGTATTTTGGTTAGGGCACCAGGCGGTGTTAAGTTAGGTAAGTTAAGTGGGTAGGCAGGTTAGATAGGAGAGGGGTAACTTTGATATTTACTTTCTTTGCTTTGGTTCCGTCCAGCCCCTTTTCCCCATATTACCGTGTAAGAAAATAAATTCTAGTAAACGGTAAATTCTGCTTTTGTGTCATCCTTACTCGCACCTACAGTCCATACCTCTTGCACTTCAGAGAGTTGAGTTGTAGCAGGGAGTTGCGTTCCCTCTGCTCAGAGGCGTGCGTAACAACTTTACATGCACTTTTTTTTCAGTGTATGTCCAGAGTCATATTCCTGTTAGGCTGAGAGACAATCTCGTCACATGATGGCTACAGGTTCATCTGCCTTACGTGAAGCCTATTCTCGTAGGAAGTTGCTAAAAGTCAGTATTTGGACTATATGTGTGAAATGTATGTGATATCAGAGGTATATATTCTGGGTGACATAAAAATTGACTGGTTGCCATCAAGCTGTCCACTCAAAAAAAGCTTTAAGCTGTAACTGTAAGGTACATTTTTTATTTTCTTAGTCAACCTTGTGTTCTTTTTCTTTGTGTTCTTGAACGTAGCCCTGTTTCTTTGTGTTCTGGAACATTGCCAAGTCTTTCATTTTTGTTCATTGATTTCACCTGTGTTCGTTTCTCACCTGGTCTCATCAGTTCCCTATTTAGTTCAGTTCTTTCTGTTTGTATGGTTGTGAGGTATTGTTTGTTTTTGACTCCCTACCTGTGTTTGACCATTTCCTGCCTGTGACTATGATTCCTGCCTTCTGTGAAGGCTTAAACATCTGCCGCGCACTGCGTATTCATGTATTCATTACAGTAACTGATGCCTGCAATCTGGTTCAGGTTATCAGTCAACCAACCAGGGTTTTCACAAACAGAACAGGAAATAAATCATGCATGTGTAAATCTTCTCTAAAGCAGTATCCAAATCAAATGTTATTTGTCACATGCCCCCGAATACAACAGTGAAATGCCAGTAATGCCGTTTTAAGAAAATAGAGTTCAGAAAATACTAAATAAATAAAGTAAAAAAAGTAATACAATAAAATAACGAGGCTATATACAGGGTGTACTGGTAGTGAGTCAATGTGCGGTGGTACAGGTTAATTGAGGTAATTTGTACATGTAGATAGGGGTAAAGTGACTATGCATAGAAAATAAACAGCAAAGTATAGGCAAATAGTCTGGGTGGCCATTTCATTGATTGTTCAGCAGTCTTATGGCTTGGGGGTAGAAGCTGTTAAGGAGCCTTTTGGACCTAGACTTGGCGCCCCGGTACTGATTGCCGTGTGGTAACAGAGAGAACAGTCTATGACTTGAAACTTCAACAAACTTGAAGCATTTATGAAATTTCTCCTTCCTGTTACGGATAGGCATGCGCCCATCAAGAAACGGACCGTTAGAACCGCCAAATCCCCATGGATAGATGATGAATTGAAACTGTATGGCTGAGAGGGGAGATGCAAAGGGAATAGCAAATAAGTCTGATAAAACAGCATATTCTCAAACATACAGTAAATTGAGAAATCACTTAACTAAGCTTAACAAAAAGAAAAACTATACTATGGAGCAAATATAAATTATATAAAGAATGACAGTAAAATGCTCTGGAGAACCTTAAATGAAATTCTAGGCAAAAAAGTTAACTCTGCCCCATCCTTCATTGAGGCAGATGGCATGCCAACCACTTTAATAACTTTTTTGTTGACACGATTAGCATACTTAGGCATGACATGCAAAGAACAAACGCTGAGCATTCACATTCATGCATAACAGACCAAATCATTAATTACAAGCACTGTAGATTTGAGTTCTGCAAAGTTGGTGTGAAAGAGGTGAAAAAATTGTTGCCATCTATCAATAAGGACAAGCCACCTGGTACCGACAACCTGGGTGGTAGGTAAATTGCTGAAGTTGCAAGTCTTGTTTGCCACATCTTCAATTTAAGCCTAGAAGGTCATTCCGCTGCCCAAGAATAGCACCCTTTAATGGTTCAAACAGCCAACCAATCAGCTCGTTAGCGGTGCTTAGCAAACTTTTGGAAAAAATGGTGTTTGACCAAATACTTTCGGGTTGACCAATTATTTTGACCAATTATTTTACGAAAAACTAAATTAACAAACTTTCAGCATGCTTATAGGGAAGGGCACTCAACATGCTCAGCACTGACATAAATGACTGATGATTGGCTGAAAAAAATTCGTTAGATTTCAGTTTTTGATATCATTGATTATAACCTATTGCTGAAAAAACATAGGTATTTTATTAGCATCCACATTAGCTGTTGCAAAAGCGGCAACTACTCTTCCTGGGGTCCACACAAAACATTACATAATACAGAACATTAATAGACAAGAACAGCTCAAAGACAGAACTAAATACATTTTTTTAATGATGGAAAGTTACCTATCTAATAGAACACAGAGGGTTTTCTTTAATGGAAGCCTCTCTAATGCAAATTTGTTTGACTGTGGTGTATCGCAGGGCAGCCAGCTTGGGCCGTTATTTTTTTTCGTTTTTTACCAATGACCTTCCACTGACCTTGAATAAAGCCTGTGTGTCTATGTACACTGACGACTCAACCATGTACATATCAGCTACGACAGTAAAATAAATAACTGACACACGTAACATAGAGCTCCAGTCAGTTTTAGATTGGTAACTAGCAATAGGCTGGTGCTAAATATCTGAAAAACTAAAAGCATTGTTTTTGGGACAAATCACTCACTCAACCCTAAACCTCATTTAGATCTATTACAGAATCATGTGGCAATTGAGCAAGTTGAGGAGACTAAACTGCTGGGTGTTGCCCTAGATAGCAAGCTATCATGGTCAAACATATAGACTCAATCGTTAATAAAATGGGAAGAGGTCTGTCCATGATAAGTCGTTGCACTATTTTCTAAATCAACCAGGCAGATCCTATAGGCCCTAGTTTTTTCGCACCTGGACTAATTAATCCACTGTTAACCCACTGTTCCCAGGCCGTCATTGTAAATAGGAATTTGTTGTTAACTGACTTGTCTAGTTAAATAATGGTTAAATAAATATAAAAAGTATGCCCAGTTGTGGGGTCATGTGATGCAAAGAAGGACATAGGAAAATTCCAGTTATATATTAAGTCCACTTATTGCACTTAGATGTACACAGAGTGCGAATGTCAATGACATGCATGTCAATCACTCCTTGCTCAAAGTTTAGGAGAGATTGACTGCATCGCTATTGGTCGTTGTGTGGGGTATTGATGTGTTAAAGGTACTGAACTGTCTGTTCAAGCAGTTGGTACACAGTTCGGACACTCATCGGTACCACACAAGGTACCACACAAGACATGCAGCCAGAAGTTTCTTCACAGTCCCCAGGTCTAGAACAGAGGCTGGGAAACGGTATTATATAGAGCCGTGACTACATGGAACTCTCTGCCACCCCAGGTAATGCAAGATAGCAATACCAGATAAAAAAAAACAGATTAAAGAACACCTTACGGCATACCGGGACTGTGAAGAGACAGACATTTTGTGTTATATTTGGCACTGTATTATATATTGTATTATATAGGTGCAACGTGTACGCTGAAAGTCGGGAAGCAAGTACAGGGAGTGTATTTAATAAATAAACGAACATGGAACAAATCAAGAAACATGGGTAGTGTACAGACATGAAACACTGGAACAGAAACAATGACGCCTAGAGAAAAAACCAAAGGGAGTGACATATATAGGGTAGGTAATCAGGGAGGTGATGGACTCCAGGTGAGTCTGATGAGGCGCTGGCGCGCATAACGATGGTGACAGGTGTGTGTAATAATGAGCAGCCTGGTGACCTCGAGCGCCGGAGAGGGAGTATACGTGACAATAGGGTTATATATTTTATGAATTTGTTGTGTTTTGTTTCCGGCTTTGGAACCCAGGAAGACTAGGGGATCCTAATCAAATACTAAATAAATCCAAGCATACATCAAATCCACAAATAAATAGTTAATTGACCACAAAATCAACATTTTGCAATGGCCATCTTAGTCTCCAATTGTAATTGTATTAGTATTATATATATATATATATAGAAAGAAAAACCCTTGAATGAGTAGGTGTTCTAAAACATTTGACTGGTAGTGTGTATATATATAAAACTTTTGACTGGTAGACTGGTAAGTTTTAGAACACCTAATCATTCAAGGGTTTTTCTTTATTTGTACTATTTTCTACATAGTAGAATAATAATGAAGACATCAAAACTATGAGATAACACATATGGAATCATGTAGTAACCAAAACAGTGTTAAACAAATCAAAATATAAACTCAGCAAAAAAAGAAACGTTCTCTCAGTGTCAACTGCGTTTATTTTCAGCAAACTTAACATGTGTAAATATTTGTATGAACATAACAAGATTCAACAACTGAGACAGAAACTGAACACGTTCCACAGACATGTGATCAGCAGAAATGGAATAATGTGTACCTGAACAAAGGGGGGGAGGGGGGGGGGGTCAAAATCAAAAGTAACAGTCAGTATCTGGTGTGGCCACCAGCTGCATTAAGTACTGCAGTGCATCTCCTCGTGGACTGCACCAGATTTGCCAGTTCTTGCTGTGAGATGTTACCCCACTCTTCCACGAAGAAACCTGCAAGTTCCCGGACATTTCTGGGGGGAATGGCCCTAGCCCTCACCCGCCAATCCAACAGGTCCCAGATGTGCTCAATGGGATTGAGATCCGGGCTCTTTGCTGGCCATGGCAGAACACTGACATTCCTGTCTTGCAGGAAATCATGCATAGAACGAGCAGTATGGCTGGTGGCATTGTCATGCTGAAGGGTCATGTCAGGATGAGCCTGCAGGAGGGGTACTACATGAGGGAAGAGAATGTCTTCCCTGTAACACACAGCGTTGAGATTGCCTGCAATGACAACAAGCTCAGTCCGATGATGCTGTGACCCCCCCAGACCATGACGGACCCTCCACCTCCAAATCGATCCCACTCCAGAGTACAGGCCTTGGTGTAACGCTCATTCCTTCAACGATAAACGCGAATCCAACCATCACCCCTGGTGAGACAAAACCACGACTCGTCAGTGAAGAGCCCTTTTTGCCAGTCCTCTCTGGTCCAGCGATGGTGGGTTTGTGCCCATAGGCGATGTTGTTGCCGGTGATGTCTGGTGAGGACCTGCCTTACAACAGGCCTACAAGCCCTCAGTCCAGCCTCTCTCAGCCTATTGCGGACAGTCTGAGCACTGATGGAGGGATTGTGCGTTCCTGGTGGAACTCGGGCAGTTGTTGTTGCCATCCTGTACCTGTCCCACAGGTGTGATGTTCGGATGTACCGATCCTGTGCAGGTGTTGTTACACGTGGTCTGCCACTGCGAGGACGATCAGCTGTCCGTCCTGTCTCCATGGTAGCTCTGTCTTAGGCGTCTTTCTTTTTGTGTTTTTCAGAGTCAGTAGAAAGGCCTCTTTAGTGTCCTAAGTTTTCATAACTGTGACCTTAATTGCCTACCGTCTGTAAGCTGTTAGTGTGTTAACGACCGCTCCACAGGTGCATGTTCATTAATTGTTTATGGTTCATTGGACACGCATGGGAAACAATGTTTAGACCCTTTACAATGAAGATCTATGAAGTTATTTGGATTTTTACGAATTATCTTTGAAAGACAGGTTTTTTTATATTTGAGATTCTTCAAATAGCCACCCTTTGCCTTGATGACAGCTTTGCACACTCTTGGCATTCTCTCAACCAGATGTAATAGGAATGCTTTTCCAACAGTCTTGAAGGAGTTCCCACGTATGCTGAGAACTTATCCCAAACCATCGTAATTTGGTTGAGGTATTTGTATGTTGTATTCATTATGGATCCCCATTAGCTGCTGCCAAAGCAGCATCTACTCTTCCCGGGGTCCAGCAAAATTAAGGCAGTTTATTCAATTTTAAAACATTACAATACATTCACAGATTTCACAACACACTGTGTGCCCTCAGGCCCCTACTCCACCACTATCACATATCTACATTACTAAATCCATGTGTATGTATAGTGCGTATGTTATCGTATGTGTGTGTGTGTGCATATGCATGTGTCTGTGCCAATGTTTGTGTTGCTTCATAGTCCCCGCTGTTCCATAAGGTGTTTTTAAATCTAATTTTACTGCTTGCTTCAGTTACTTGATGTGGAATAGAGTTCCATGTAGTCGCGGCTCTATGTAGTTTGTGTGCCTCCCATAGTCTCTTCTGGACTTAGGGACTGTGAAGAGACCTCTTGTGGCATGTCTTGTGGGGTATGCATGGGTGTCCGAGCTGTGTGCCAGTAGTTTAGACAGACAGCTCGGTGCATTCAACATGTGAATACCTCTAATAAATAAAAGTAGTGATGAAGTCAATCTCTCCTCCACTTTCAGTCATGAGAGATTGACATGCTAATTATTAATATTAGCTCTCTGCGTACATCCAATGGCCAGCCGTGCTGCCCTGTTCTGAGCCAATTGCAATTTTCCTAAATTTTCCTTTTTTCTGGCACCTGACCACACGACTGAACAGTAGTCAAGGTGAGCCAAAACTAGGGCCTGTAGGACCTGCCTTGTTGATAGTGTTGTTAAGAAGGCAGAGCATCGCTTTATTATAGACAGACTGAGTTATTATAAGAAACCCAGTGGCATGTCGTTAGTAAAAATTTTAAAAAGCAAGGGGCCTAAACAGCTACCCGGGGGAATTCCTGATTCTAACTGCATTATATTAGATAGGTTTCCATTAAAGAACACCCTCCGTGTTCTGTTAGACAAGTAACTCTTTATCCACATTATAGCAGGGGGTGTAAAGCCATAACACATACGTTTTTCCAGCAGTAGACTATGATCAATAATGTCAAAAGCTGCACTGAAGTCTAACAAGACAGCCCCCACAATCGTTTTATCATCAATTTCTAAGGGGATTGTGGAGGCCAGGTCATCTGATGCAGTACTCCATCACTCTCCTTCTTGGTAATATAGCTCTTACACAGCCTGGAGGCGTGTTGCGTCATTGTCCTGTTGAAAAACAAATGATAGTCCCACTAAGCCCAAACCAGATGGGATGGCGTATCGCTGCAGAATGCTGTGGTAGCCATGCTGGTTAAGTGTGCCTTGAATTCTAAATAAATCACAGACAGTGCCACCAGCAAAGCACACCTTAACACCTCCTCCTCCATGCTTTAGATCATCTGTTCACCCACACCGCGTCTCAGAGACAAATTTCCAATTTGGACTCCAGACCAAAGGACAAATTTCAACCGGTCTAATGTCCATTGCTCGTGTTTCTTCATGACTCTTTCTTTTTAAATTGGTGTTTATACTTGCGTACTATTGTTTGTACAGATGAACATGGTACCGTCAGGAATTTGGAAATTGCTCCCAAGGATGAACCAGACTTGTGGAGGTCTACAATTTTTTTTCTGAGGTCTTGGCTGATTTATTTTGATTTTCCCATGTCAAACAAAGAGGCACTGAGTTTGAAGGTAGGCCTTGAAATACATCCACAGGTACACCTCCAATTCACTCAAATTATGTCAATTAGCCTATCAGAATTATACTAAAGCCATGACAACATTTTCTGGAATTTTCCAAGCTGTTTAAAGGCACAGTCAACTTAGTGTATGTACACTTCTGACGCACTGGTATTGTGATACTGTGAATTATAAGTTAAATAATCTGTCTGTAAACATTTGTTGGAAAAATTACTTGTGTCATGCACAAAGTAGATGTCCTAACCGACTTGCCAAAACTATAGTTTGTTAACAAGAAATTTGTGGAATGGTTGAAAAACAAGTTTTACTGACTCCAACCTAAGTGTAACTTCAACTGTATATCACAAAAGAGTGTCGTAAAACATTACTCAAACCCACATCAGTGCATCTTCCTTTTCCCCACAAACATATACACATTTGATCAACAAGCAATGCCAATTCACAAATTCATCCCTGTTCCAATATAGTCATTAGTGAAATATCAAAACAACACCAAGAACTCAGTGAGTCAGCCTCTGTCTTTGGTCCATTGAACATCACCTCTGAACAGTCCGTCTTTCTGGAGGCCTGCACTGTGTCATTAGCTACTGTCACACTCCCAGTACCTGGTATCAAATAAACATCCCCACTACTGTCACACTCCCAGTACCTGGTGTCACAGAAACATCCCCACTACTGTCACACTCCCAGTACCTGGTGTCAAATAAACATCCCCACTACTGTCACACCCCCAGTACCTGGTGTCACAGAAACACCCCCACTACTGTCACACCCCCAGTACCTGGTGTCACAGAAACATCCCTACTGTCACACTCCCAGTACCTGGTGTCACAGAAACATCCCCACTGTCACACCCCCAGTACCTGGTGTCAAATAAACATCCCCACTGTCACACCCCCAGTACCTGCTGTCACAGAAACATCCCCACTACTGTCACACCCCCAGTACCTGGTGTCAAATAAACATCCCCACTGTCACACCCCCAGTACCTGGTGTCACAGAAACACCCCCACTACTGTCACACCCCCAGTACCTGGTGTCACAGAAACATCCCCACTACTGTCACACCCCCAGTACCTGCGGTCACAGAAACATCCCCACTACTGTCACACCCCCAGTACCTGGTGTCAAATAAACATCCCCACTGTCACACCCCCTGTACCTGGTGTCACAGAAACACCCCCACTACTGTCACACCCCCAGTACCTGGTGTCACAGAAACATCCCCACTACTGTCACACTCCCAGTACCTGGTATCACAGAAACACCCTCACTGTCACACTCCCAGTACCTGGTGTCACATAAACATCCCCACTACTATCACACTCCCAGTACCTGGTGTCAAATAAACATCCCCAGTACTGTCACACTCCCAGTACCTGGTGTCAAATAAACATCCCCACTGTCACACCCCCAGTACCTGCTGTCACAGAAACATCCCCACTACTGTCACACCCCCAGTACCTGGTGTCAAATAAACATCCCCACTGTCACACCCCCAGTACCTGGTGTCACAGAAACACCCCCACTACTGTCACACCCCCAGTACCTGGTGTCACAGAAACATCCCCACTACTGTCACACCCCCAGTACCTGCGGTCACAGAAACATCCCCACTACTGTCACACCCCCAGTACCTGGTGTCAAATAAACATCCCCACTGTCACACCCCCTGTACCTGGTGTCACAGAAACACCCCCACTACTGTCACACCCCCAGTACCTGGTGTCACAGAAACATCCCCACTACTGTCACACTCCCAGTACCTGGTATCACAGAAACACCCTCACTGTCACACTCCCAGTACCTGGTGTCACATAAACATCCCCACTACTGTCACACCCCCAGTACCTGGTGTCACAGAAACATCCCCACTGTCACACTCCCAGTACCTGGTGTCACAGAAACACCCTCACTGTCACACTCCCAGTACCTGGTGTCACATAAACATCCCCACTACTGTCACACCCCCAGTACCTGGTGTCACAGAAACATCCCTACTGTCACACCCCCAGTACCTGGTGTCACAGAAACACCCCCACTACTGTCACACCCCCAGTACCTGGTGTCACAGAAACACCCCCACTACTGTCACACCCCCAGTACCTGCGGTCACAGAAACATCCCCACTACTGTCACACCCCCAGTACCTGGTGTCAAATAAACATCCCCACTGTCACACCCCCTGTACCTGGTGTCACAGAAACATCCCCACTACTGTCACACTCCCAGTACCTGGTGTCACAGAAACATCCCCACTACTGTCACACCCCCAGTACCTGGTGTCACAGAAACATCCCCACTGTCACACCCCCAGTACCTGGTGTCACAGAAACATCCCCACTACTGTCACACTCCCAGTACCTGGTGTCAAATAAACATCCCCACTACTGTCACACCCCCAGTACCTGGTGTCACAGAAACACCCCCACTACTGTCACACCCCCAGTACCTGGTGTCACAGAAACATCCCTACTGTCACACTCCCAGTACCTGGTGTCACAGAAACATCCCCACTGTCACACCCCCAGTACCTGGTGTCAAATAAACATCCCCACTACTGTCACACTCCCAGTACCTGGTGTCAAATAAACATCCCCACTACTATCACACTCCCAGTACCTGGTGTCAAATAAACATCCCCAGTACTGTCACACTCCCAGTACCTGGTGTCAAATAAACATCCCCACTGTCACACCCCCAGTACCTGCTGTCACAGAAACATCCCCACTACTGTCACACCCCCAGTACCTGGTGTCAAATAAACATCCCCACTGTCACACCCCCAGTACCTGGTGTCACAGAAACACCCCCACTACTGTCACACCCCCAGTACCTGGTGTCACAGAAACATCCCCACTACTGTCACACCCCCAGTACCTGCGGTCACAGAAACATCCCCACTACTGTCACACCCCCAGTACCTGGTGTCAAATAAACATCCCCACTGTCACACCCCCTGTACCTGGTGTCACAGAAACACCCCCACTACTGTCACACCCCCAGTACCTGGTGTCACAGAAACATCCCCACTACTGTCACACCCCCAGTACCTGGTGTCAAATAAACATCCCCACTACTATCACACTCCCAGTACCTGGTGTCACAGAAACATCCCCACTGTCACACCCCCAGTACCTGGTGTCAAATAAACATCCCCACTACTGTCACACTCCCAGTACCTGGTGTCACAGAAACATCCCCACTGTCACACCCCCAGTACCTGGTGTCAAATAAACATCCCCACTACTGTCACACTCCCAGTACCTGGTGTCACAGAAACATCCCCACTACTGTCACACCCCCAGTACCTGGTGTCACAGAAACATCCCCACTGTCACACCCCAGTACCTGGTGTCACAGAAACATCCCCACTACTGTCACACTCCCAGTACCTGGTGTCAAATAAACATCCCCACTGTCACACTCCCAGTACCTGCTGTCACAGAAACATCCCCACTGTCACACCCCCAGTACATGGTGTCACAGAAACATCCCCACTACGGTCACACTCCCAGTACCTGGTGTCACATAAACATCCCCACTGTCACACCCCCAGTACCTGGTGTCACAGAAACATCCCCACTGTCACACTCCCAGTACCTGCTGTCACAGAAACATCCCCACTGTCACACCCCCAGTACCTGCTGTCACAGAAACATCCCCACTGTCACACCCCCAGTACCTGGTGTCACAGAAACATCCCCACTGTCACACTCCCAGTACCTGGTGTCACAGAAACATCCCCACTACTGTCACACTCCCAGTACCTGGTGTCACAGAAACATCCCCACTACTGTCACACCCCCAGTACCTGGTGTCACAGAAACATCCCCACTACTGTCACACTCCCAGTACCTGGTGTCACAGAAACATCCCCACTACTGTCACACTCCCAGTACCTGGTGTCACATAAACATCCCCACTGTCACACTCCCAGTACCTGGTGTCACATAAACATCCCCACTGTCACACCCCCAGTACCTGGTGTCACAGAAACATCACCACTGTCACACCCC
Source organism: Salvelinus fontinalis (assembly GCF_029448725.1). NCBI lineage: Eukaryota > Metazoa > Chordata > Actinopteri > Salmoniformes > Salmonidae > Salvelinus > Salvelinus fontinalis. Next base: position 38,408,387 of record NC_074690.1, read on the forward strand.
CAGTACCTGGTGTCACAGAAACATCCCCACTGTCACACTCCCAGTACCTGGTGTCACAGAAACATCCCCACTGTCAAACTCTCAGTACCTGGTGTCAAATAAACATCCCCACTACTGTCACACTCCCAGTACCTGGTGTCAAATAAACATCCCCACTACTGTCACACTCCCAGTACCTCCTGTCACAGAAACATCCCCACTTGTTTCTTTTTCCTGTGTGTCCAGTGGCAGTATGCCTGTGTCCGGAGCGTCTTCAAATGTCTCCTGTGTCCTCAAAAGGTTTTGTCTATTGTGCCGATACACAGTCCCATCTTCTGTCCTGATTGTATATGACCCTAGGCACAACCTCCTCCAAGACAGTAGCCTTTCTATCCCGTGAATCCGGACCCCGAATTCGAACCACATCCTGAGCTGCCAATGGTGGCAACACTACCAATTTTGTCAAAGTAGAGTTTTTGTCTTTCCTTCAACTGCAGGGCCCTGTCCTGCACAGCTGATGGGCAGTCATTCCTGCAGAGAACAGGCAACCTGGAACGCAACTTGCATCCCATTAGGATTTCTGTAGGTGACCAGCCATACTTAGATCAGTCCCACTGTGTGCTGCCTTTTTAAAGAGTCTTTTCACGATTTGCACACCTTTTTCAGCCTTATCATTACTTTTAGGATACAGTGGACTAGAGGTTATATGTCTGATCTCATAATGCTCTGCAAAAATCTTAAACTCACTGCAAGCAAATTGGGGTGCATTATCAGAAACCACCACTAGGGTGAGCCCATGCCTAGCAAAACATTATTTCAAATGCAAAATGACAGTCGTTGCTGTAGTGCTGGACAGGAGTGCAATTTCCGGGTAATTTGAGAAGGAGTCGATAGTTAACAAATAGTCCTTATCATTGCAGTGAAACAGGTCGACTCCATCCTTCTCCCAGGCTGTAGTGGGTACCTTTCCCACAACCATGGATTCTTTGGGCTGTCTATAATTACATTTGAGACGTGTCACAATTTCCCACCATTTGCTCAATGTCCAAATTTATATTTGGCCAATAAAGGAAATCTGTCCCTTATCTTACATTTCTTAGCTCCCAGATGTCCTTCATGCACTCTCTGTAGCATCTCCTGATGCGTTTAAGTGGGTATCACCATTCTGTTTGTCTTCAACAGCACACCGTCGACCACTGACAGCTCTGCGCTTAGTGGGAAGTACTGCCAGCCATTTTCCAGATTCTGGATCACCTTGCAAAGATTGGGATCTTTTGTGGTCTCTTCAGCTATTTTCCTTAGTTGCTGCTCAGAAACAGGAAATGACCATGACCATATCCACCATGACCATATCCACCTGCAAGGCAACCTCCTCCATAGACTCCTGACTGATGCTGATTTGGGTCACCACTGGTGGAGCACTTGAGAGGGCATCTGCTACCACTAAAGTTGACCCAGGCACATAGGTTAGAACAAAATCATAGCAGTCGCAACCTCATCATCATCCTTTGAATATGAGGAGGCGGGTCATTCAGATTCTTTAAAGGGATTGGAATAAGTGATTTATGGTCTGTTTGTAGAATCAGCTTTGGTAAGCCATGAATGTAACAGTAAAACTTCTCACAGCCAACAACCAATCCTAGGCACTCCTTTTGTATTTGAGCATAATGCTGTTCAGCATCAGTCGGAGAACGGGCTTCCACATATCTTGATGCTCCTGAATCAGCACTGCTCCAATGCCATCTTTGGAGGCATCCGTGAACACTTTCGTAGGCCTGTCAGGTTCTACAAAAGTTAGCACTGTCTCTTCAGCTAAAATGTTCTTTACTATCTTTCATGTTCTCTGTTCCATGAGAACTCTGTCTTGTGCTGAAGGAGTGTCCTTCACTGTTTTAGCTGACAGGTTAGGTACAAACTTCTCCAAATAATTGACCATGCCCAAAACACACTGACTGCCTTTCCTATCAGTGGGGTTTGCCATCTCCCTCACAGCTTTGACATTGGCATTATCAGGCTGCACACCCTCAGAGGACAGCTTATCCCCATGAAATGTAATCTCCTTCACACAGAACTGGCATTTAGCCTGGTTTAGCTTCAAACCATGCTCCTGAACCCTGAGCAGAGTATTTTCCAGCCGCTCAATGTGTTCCTGAATGGAGGACCCCAGACCACAAAATCATCCATATACACTCGGACTCCCTCTAATCCCTCAATGACACTTTCCTCGGCCTTGTGAAAGAGCTCAGGGGCAGAGTTATTGCCAAAAGGTAACCCCTTAAAGGAATATCTTCCAAATGGGGTATTGACTGTACAATGTTTGGTGCTGGCTACATCCATCCTCACCTTCCAGAATCCATTTGAAGCATCCAACTTGGAGAATTAGTATGCACCAGCCATTTCACATACCATATAGATTCCTCCCACTTAGGAATCTGAAAATGCTCCCCTTTGATACATTTATTAAGGTCCTTGGATTCCATACAGACTCTCAGATCTCCATTCATTTTACGAACATACAGTTGAAGTCAGAAGTTTACATACACTTAGGTTGGAGTCAGTAAAACTTGTTTTTTAAACCACTCCACACATTTCTTGTTAACAAACTATAGTTTTGGCAAGTCAGTTAGGACATCTACTTTGTGCATGACAAGTCATTTTTCCAACAATTGTTTACAGACAGATTATTTCACTGTATCACAATTCCAGTGGGTCTAATGTGGGTCAGTTTACATACACTAAGTTGCCTGTGCCTTTAACCAGCTTGGAACATTCCAGAAAATTATGTCATGGCTTTAGAAGCTTCTGATAGGCTAATTGACATCATTTGAGTCAATTGGAGGTGTACCTGTGGATGTATTTCAAGGCCTACCTTCAAACGCAGTGCCTCTTTGCTTGACATCATGGGAAAATCAAAAGAAATCAGCCAAGACCTCAGAAAAAAATTGTAGACCTCCACAAGTCTGGTTCATCCTTGAGAGCAATTTCCAAACGCCTGAAGGTACCACATTCATCTGTACTAACAATAGTACGCAAGTATAAACACCATGGGACCACGCAGCCGTCATACTGCTCAGGAAGGAAATGCGTTCGGTCTCCTAGAGATGAACGTACTTTGGTGTGAAAAGAGCAAATCAACAAAAATAGAACCTTTTGGCTAAAATGACCATCATTATGTTTGGAGGAAAAAGGGGGAGGCATTCAAGCCGAAGAACACCATCCCAACCGTGAAGCACGGGGGTGGCAAAATCATGTTATGGGGGTGCTTTGCTGCAGGAAGGACTGGTGCACTTCACAAAATAGATGGCATCATGAGGCAGGAAAATGATGTGGATATATTGAAGCAACATCTCAAGACATCGGTCAGGAAGTTAAAGCTTGGTCGCAAATGGGTCTTCCAAATGGACAATGATCACAAGCATACTTCCAAAGTTGTGGCAAAATGGCTTAAGGACAACAAAGTCACGGTATTGGACTGGCCATCACAAAGCACTGACCTCAATCCCATAGAAAATGTGTGGGCAGAACTGAAAAAGTGTGTGTGAGCAAGGAGACGTACAAACCTGACTCAGTTACACCAGCTCTGTCAGGAGGAATGGGCCAAAATTCACCCAACTTAGTGTGGGAAGCTTGTGGAAGGCTACCCGAAACGTTTGGCCCAAGTTAAACAATTGAAAGGAAATGCTACCAAATACTAATTGAGTGTATGTAAACTTCTGACCCACTGGGAATGTGATGAAAGAAATAAAAGCTGAAATAAATAATTCTCTCTACTATTATTCTGGATTAAATGTTAGGAATTGTGAAAAACTGAGTTTAAATGTATTTGGCTAAGGTGTATGTAAACGTCCGACTTCAACTGTACACCATGGAATTGACTCAGTCTGTTGGATTCTCTGTTTTCACGAGCACGTCAAGTTTCACCATTCTACCCAACTCCTTTTCTTTAGATCCTTTCATAGTGGCAAAGGAACTCTTCGCGGTGCATGAATCACTGGCTTGACATTTTCTATAATATAGTAATATAGTGAATGAGAGGCAATTCTCCAAATTCTGTGAACACATCAGCATATCTTTGAGCAATATCCTCACCGTTTTGATAACTTGTCACCTGCTGAACACTGTGTAGCCAGTCAAAGTCATTAATGGTGTACACTCGTTTAACTAGACCCGACGACTCACATGCTGTATGTGTGTGCAAAATGAGGCAAGATAAGGGAGGTACGGCAATAAATAGGCCATGGTGGCGAAGTAATTACAATATACCAATTAAACACTGAAGTTATTGATGTGCAGAAGATGAATGTGCAAGTAGAGATACTGGGGTGCAAAGGAGCAAGATAAATAAATATGTACAGTATGGGGATGCGGTAGTTGGATGGGCTATTCACAGATGGGCTATGTACAGGTGCAGTGATCTGTGAGCTGCTCTGACAACTGCTTCAGTGATTTTTGCAGTTCGTTCCAGTCATTGGCAGCAGAGAACTGGAAGGAAAGGCGGCCAAACGAGAAATTGGCTTAGGGGGTGACTATTGAGATATACCTGCTGGTGTGCGTGCTACGGGTGGGTGCTGCTATGGTGACCAGTGAGCTGAGATAAGGCTGGGCTTTACCTAGCAGAAACTTGTAGATGACCTGGAGCCAGTGGGGTTGGCAACGAGTATGAAGCGAGGGCCAGCCAACGAGAGCGTACAGGTCGTAATGGTGGGTAGTATATGGGGCTTTGGTGACAAAACGGATGGCACTGTGATAGACTGCATCCAATTTGTTGAGTAGAGTGTTGGAGGCTATTTTGTAAATGACTTCGCCGAAGTCGAGGATCGGTAGGATGGTCAGTTTTACGAGGGTATGTTAGGCAGCATGAGTGAAGGATGCTTTGTTGTGAAATAGGAAGCCAATTCTAGATTTCATTTTGGATTGGCGATGCTTACTGTGAGTCTGGAAGGAGAGTTTACAGTCTAACCAGACACCTAGGTATTTGTAGTTGTCCACATATTTTAAGTCAGAACAGCGGCGATCGGTTGAAGAGCATGCATTTAGTTTAACTTGCATTTAAGAGCAGTTGGAGGCAACGGAAGGAAATTTGTATGGCATTGAAGCTCGTCTGGAGGTTAGTTAACACAGTGTCCAAAGAAGGGCCAGAAGTATACAGAATGGTGTCGTCTGCGTAGAGGTGGATCAGAGACTCACCAGCAGCAAGAGCGACATGATTGATGTATACAGAGAAGAGAGTCGGCCCGAGAATTGAACCCTGTGGCACCCCCATAGAGACTGCCAGAGGTCCAGACAACAGGCCCTCCGATTTGACACACTGAACTCTATCAGAGAAGAAGTTGGTGAACCAGGCGAGGCAGTCATTTTAGAAACCAAGGCTGTTTAGTCTGCCGATAAGAATGCTTGTGGTGCCTTTGTTCATAGTGCCCCCTTGTGTCCTTGTCAACAAAATCCACTGCTGCACTTTCCACCTCCATAGCAGTGTTTGTTGGTATGGAGCTAAATATTTTAATATGCAACTGTGCCAGCTCATTCGCAGCAATCTTTCTCTAATTTTGGAGTCATTTACACCAAACACCATCTGATCTCTAAGCATTGATGAGGTTAGGTCTACAAAATTGCATGTCTATGCTTTTAATTTGAAGTCCGTAAGAAAGACATCTTCTTACCTTGCCGTTGAACACGACAACGAAACCCAAAACGTTCATGTGTCTCGTTCTTCTTAGGTGAACGATATGCGTCAAAATAATTCAGTACCAATGCGAACTGTCTCATTTGCAAGCGTGAAGGTATCGAATATATCGAATGCCTGCGGTCTCGCTTTGGTGAGCAAGAGAGCAACTTTATGTTAATCTGGCTCCTTTTGTAACTCCAATAGCAGACATATAGAGCAAAAACCGGTGCCAAAATGTTTTCCAATTCGCGTCCACATTCCCATCCAGGATCAATGTCTCTGGTGGCTTGATTACATCCATTGCGTTTCCATAAACTCCAACATTCACAGAAACAACAAGATTTTCACTCCTGGTACCATGTATTACTTTGTTGGTTACAGCGAGCAAAGACAACCGTCAATCATAGTTAACACGTATAGGAAAAGAGTGTCGTAAAACATCACTCAAACCCACATCAATGCTGCGGTATATCTCTGAGTTCTGTGCTCAGCTCTTTTGCCGCCAGTTGCTCTCGTTGTATCATACAATGCGTCCATATGGCAGAGGGAGACACATTCATAACTAGAGTGCAGAGGCCTGACCTCTGTCCCGTGATAGATGGAGCCCCATCTGTGCAAAAGCCCACCATTCAGTCAATATATCCATGCAGCACACTGAACATCCCCTGTGCCGTTTCATGCTCGGGAATCGTGAGACAGAACAATATGTTCCTTGTGAATAGCATCCCCCAACATGTATAGTGAACAAAAGTCAATGCATGGGCATCTCGGCTCTCACAGCTAACGTCTATTTAGAGAGCAAAAGATGGGGAGTTTTTGAGTCTTTCAGTGAGTGTTTGCTCTTGATTGCTAGCAATAGCATACATTATTTGTTTAACAGTGTTATCTGACAGAGGCATTGATGTGAGTTCTGCCTCTCCACACCTTGTTTTCACCATATCAATTGTGGCCAGTAATATCAAAGTCTCTGCAATAGTGTGTGGTTTCATAGCGTAGCGGGCCTAGTCATTCACCTTGGGAATTGTGCAATGGTCAAGTGCAGCCTTTTCCAATGATCTAAGGGTGCTCTCTTTTTAACCTGTCTAGGATGAGGGTGCCGCTAGCGGCACTCCCCCCCCACCCCCACTGAAAAACCAGTGCCGCGAAATTCAATTTTTTTTTTTTTTTTAAATATTTAACTTTCACACATTAAAGTCCAATACAGCTAATGAAAGACACAGATCTTGTGAATCCAGCCAACATGTCCGATTTTTAAAATGTTTTACAGGGAAGACACAATATGTAAAGTTGTACATCTATTACCTAAAAACACATTAGCATAATCCACCATCTTTTATTTGTCCACCAACACCAGTAGCTATCACCAATTCGGCTAAACTAAGATATTTATAGCCCCTAACCAAGAAAAAAACTCATCAGATGACAGTCTGATAACATATTTATGGTATGGGATAGGTTTTGTTAGAAAAAAGTGCATATTTCAGGTAGATGGCATAGGGTACAATTGCACCCACCGTCACAAATGGACTAGAATAACTACATAGAGCAACGTGTTTACCTACTTACTAATCATCAAACATTTCGTAAAAATACACAGCATACACTAATCGAAAGACACAGATCCTGTGAATACAGACAATATTTCAGATTTTCTAAGTGTCTTACAGCGAAAACACAATAAATCGTTATATTAGCATAGCACATAGCACATAGCAGCCCAGCATTGATTCTAGCCAAAGTGAGCGATAACGTCAACATCGCCAAAAAATATTAATTTTTTCACTAACCTTCTCAGAATTCTTCAGATGACACTCCTGTAACATCATATTACACAATCCATATAGAGTTTGATCGAAAATGTTTATATTTAGCCACCAAAATCATGGTTAGACAATGTGAAATGTAGCCCAGCTGGTGAGAAAATGTCCGTGCGCCATATTAGACAGTGATCTACTCTTATACATAAATACTCATAAACGTGACAAAAAAATATAGGGTGGACAGGGATTGATAGACAATTTAATTCTTAATACAATCGCGGAATTACATTTTTTAAATTATCCTTACTTTTCAATACAGTTTGCGACAAGCGAAGCTACGTCAAAAAACATGGCGTCCTAAGCCACTAACATTTTTCGACAGAAACACGATTTATCATAATAAAAATGTCCTACTTTGAGCTGTTCTTCCATCAGTATCTTGGGCAAAGGATCCTTTCTTGGGTCTAATTGTCTTTTGGTGGAAAGCTGTCCTCTTGCCATGTGGAAATGCCAACTGCGTTCGGGATGAACTGGAAGCGTGCCCAGCCATTCACAGCGTTTCAGAAATAAATGTCCCAAAATCGCACTAAACGGATATAAATTGCTATAAAACGCTTTAAATTAACTACCTTATGATGTTTTTAACTCCTATAACGAGTAGAAACATGACCAGAGTAATATTACTCCCTCCACTAATGCTTGGAACAGGTGCGGGTCGGTGTCCTCTAGGCGCATGACGCAGCTCCAAAAGAGTGACTAGCCTCAGGGTTTTTTAATTTGTAGTGCCTGTGAACGCGCAATCGACCCCATTCAAATCGTCATCACGTAAAGGCATCCAGGGGAAGACGTAAGCAGTGTCCGTATACTCATAGCAATAACTGCGGCCTTTTAACTGACTCCAGATCAGGGGCCAACATTTCTGAAATCTGACTCCATGTCAGGGAAATTGCTGTAGAATGGGCTCTGTTCCACTTAGAGACAAAATTTCAACTCCTATAGAAACTATAGACTGTTTTCTATCCAATAATAATAATAATATGCATATTGTACGATCAAGAATTTTGTGGGAAGCCGTTTCAAAAATTACACGATTAGCATAAATAGTCACAACAGCGCCCCCATCCTCAACAGGTTTTAACCTGTCTAGGATCAGCGTGGCGCTAGCGGCACACCCCCCCCCCCCCCACTGAAAAACCAGTGCCGCGAAATTCAAAAAAAATATTTTTTTTAAATATTTAACTTTCACACATTAAAGTCCAATACAGCTAATGAAAGACACAGATCTTGTGAATCCAGTCAACATTTCCGATTTTTAAAATGTTTTACAGGGAAGACACAATATGTAAAGATGTACATCTATTACCTAAAAACACATTAGCATAATCCACCATCTTTTATTTGTCCACCAACACCAGTAGCCATCACCAATTCGGCTAAACTAAGATATTTATAGCCCCTAACCAACAAAAAAACTCATTAGATGACAGTCTGATAACATATTTATGGTATGGGATAGGTTTTGTTAGAAAAAAGTGCATATTTCAGGTATATGGCATAGTTTACAATTGCACCCACCATCACAAATGGACTAGAATAATTACAATGAGCAACGTGTTTACCTAACTACTAATCATCAAACATTTCGTAAAAATACACAGCATACACGAATCGAAAGACACAGATCCTGTGAATACAGACAATATTTCAGATTTTCTAAGTGTCTTACAGCGAAAACACAATAAATCGTTATATTAGCTTAGCATATAGCAATTAGCAGCCCAGCATTGATTCTAGCCAAAGTGAGCGATAAAAGTCAACATCGCCAAAAGATATTAATTTTTTCACTAACCTTCTCAGAATTCTTCCGATGACACTCCTGTAACATCACATTACAACATGCATATACAGTTTGATCGAAAATGTTTATATTTAGCCACCAAAATCATGGTTAGACAATGTGAAATGTAGCTCAGCTGGTCAGAAAATGTCCTTGCGCCACTTAGACAGTGATCTACTCTTATACATAAATACTCATAAACGTGACTAAAAAATATAGGGTGGACAGGGATTGATAGACAATTTAATTCTTAATACAATTGCGTTATTACATTTTTTAATTTATCCTTACTTTTCAATACAGTTTGCGCCAAGCGAAGCTACGTCAAAAAACATGGCGTCCTAAGCCACTAAAATGTTTCGACAGAAACACGATTTATCATAATAAAAATGTCCTACCTTGAGCTGTTCTTCCATCAGTATCTTGGGCAAAGGATCCTTTCTTGGGAGAAATCGTCTTTTGGTGGAAAGCTGTCCTCTTGCCATGTGGAAATGTCAACTGCGTTCGGGATGAACTGAAAAGCGTGCCCAACTTTTCACATCGTTGCAAAAATAAATGTCCCAAAATCGCACTAAACGGATATAAATTGCTATAAAACGCTTTAAATTAACTACTTTATGATGTTTGTAACTCCTATAACGAGTGAAAAGATGACCGGAGAAATATAACAGGCTAAACTAACGCTTGGAACAGGAGAGGGTCGGTGTCTTCCACGCGCGTTACGCAGCAAGAAAAGACTTGCTAGCTAAAGGTTTTTTTCATTTGTAGGGCCTGTGAACGCGCAATCGACCCCGTTGGAATCGTCATCACGTAAAGGCATCCAGGGGAAGACGTAAGAAGTGTCCGTATAGTCATAGCAACGACAGTGCCCTTTTAACTGACTTCAGAAAAGTGGCCAACATTTCTCAAATCTGACTCCATGTCAGGGAAATTGCTGTAGAATGGGCTCTGTTCCACTTAGAGACAAAATTTCAACTCCTATAGAAACTATAGACTGTTTTCTATCCAATAATAATAATAATATGCATATTGTACGATCAAGGATTTTGTGGGAAGCCGTTTAAAAAATTAGCCAAATTAGCATAAATAGTCTAAACAGCGCCCCCATCCCCAACAGGTTAAGGTTAACCATATTACAATGATTTTGAGATACAAAGACAATATTAAAATATATATACACTACCGTTCAAAAGTTTGGTGTCACTTAGAAATGTCCTTGTTTTTGAAAGAAAAGCTAATTTTTTGTCCATTAAAACAACATCAAATTGATCAGGCATACAACGTTGTTAATGTTGTAAATGACTATTGTAGCTGGAAACGGCAGATTTTTTATGGAATATCTACATAGGCGTACAGAGACCCATTATCAGAGGCGTGAAGAGGCGACTCCGGGATGCTGGCCTTCTAAGCAGAGTTGCAAAGAAAAAGCCATATCTCAGACTGGCCAATAAAAAGAAAAGATGAAGATGGGCAAAAGAACTCAGACACTGTACAGAGGAACTCACTAGCCCCTAGTTTAGGAATCCGCTGATCTAACCTAATTTAGCAGGCGTAAAAGTGTATCCATCCAGAGATCTGTATATAATGACGGGATGCTCATGTCGCCACCCTAACAATGGGAGGGTTAGGGTTAACCCTAACCCAAAGGCTGGAAGGCAGGCTTGCCTCTTCCTCTCTGACCCTGTCCGAGCTGAGAAGAAATGGCGCCCATTGTAGTTAGTTACCGCGTTTATGCGCTGAACTAAGTTTAATATTTGTTTAATGAAAACTACAACTCCCTTCAGCTCAGCGTCCCAAACAGTTCAAAAAATGTATTTCTCTGGTGAATGATTTGATTTCTCTCTAGAAAAACGGTGCGTTGAGACCACAAAAAAACAAACTAAATTGAACTGACATCGGTCTAAATGCTGTGATTTAGCTAGCTAGCTAACGGGTAGCTCGCTAGTTAGCTAAGTAAACGTTGACGTTAGCTAGCTAGCTGGCCAGTAAACTAACGTTATTGCAGAACTTACTGGCTGGCTTGTTGCCTGAGGACACCGACCCTACCATTACGCTTGTTTACACTGAGCTGCACTGCAGTTGAAAAGCAATCATGGTTACATTAAAGCTGCAACTTTTTGGGCAACCCGACCAAATTCACATAGAAATATGTGTCCTAGATCTGTCATTCTCATTGAAAGCAAGTCTCCTAAGTGTATTATCTGTTCTATTTCTATGCTTCCTGTTCTTACTTTCGTTTTTGCATCTTTTTCTTTTGGTTTTGTACACTAGCTTCAAACAGCTGAATATACAATATCTTTGGTTATGTAAAATATATTTCACAGCGGTTTAGATGGTACAATGTTTCTTTACACTATACTTGCGTGTTTTGTCACATAAACAAAAATCAGGCGAACTATTCGAATTTTATCAGCCATGAAATGGCGAGGCAATTTCTGTATAGTGTATCTTTAAGACACAGTGGAGCCAGAGATATGGGTCAGAAAATGTACCTCAGTGCAAGGATAAAATGTGCCACTGTACTCCAAACTAGCCACACTTCTCCATCAAGAAGATTTAAATACTGCTTGTTTTTTGGAAAACTGCCCTTTTCATCCTCATGCTAGCTAGCGGTTGCCACCGCAGCCATTTTGCAATGGCAATGTCAGCCAATGAGCTACTTTGTTGTTCAATGCGACATGCCATTTCATAATGGCTGCTGTGGCTACTGGTAAGTAGGCGGACTGGTAAATAGGTTTTCGGAGATACGGGATGTCACATTCAGCGATGGGAGACCAATCCAATGTACAGGTGTGCTTGCATACTCCCTTAAAAGACCTTTGCTTGAAAAATTTGAAAATAGTACTGTTTGTCCATCTTGAGACACCGTAGCTAGTATAGAATATACCACAGGAGATTGGTGGCACCTTAATTGGGGAGAATGGGCTCATGGTAATGGCTGGAGCGGAATTAGTGGAATGGTATCAAATACATCAAACACACAGTTTCCATGAAAACGAGTCGTCTATGGTTGAATGAAGACAAATTAGGGCAGACCCCATTTAGTCGACTGGTTTTTTGTTTGGTCGATAAGCTGTTGATCGACCAGGATTTTTTTTTTTTTTTGAGCAGTCGCAGGTAGATATTCGCTTTTTCATGGCACATGAGACACCTGTCTGATTTGCACCTCTCTCAGTGGACTAATCCACTGAGGAGGCCTCGGGATGCCATGTTGCAAGAAGGAGGGTGTGGCTAAGATGCACAAGGCACTTCTCTCTCCAGAATACGCTCTTTGCCGCCATTTTGTTCGCATTCATTGTTTCATAACGTCATTGTGTGAATTGTTTGCCCTGTGATTGTTAGTGTCTATCAAGTCCCCATTAAATATATCACCATTAGTAGTCTGCATTTACCGTTAATTCCCATAATTACGAATATACAATGTTTGTTTGCTTACGGTCATTTCTATTAATGCATTCAATATATATCATCGCAGTAGTTTACCGTTCTCATTGTCGGAATGGACACGTTGTTTGCAGAGCTCACAATCAATCACAATCAATCACTTCTGAGAGACATGTTGTGGTTTATTTCATTCCATTTATGAGTTTTGTCAATTTCAATGTTGAGTAAAGACAAGCACCTGATTACGCATATAAACTCAGCAAAAAAAGAAACATCCCTTTTTTAGGACCCTGTCTTTCTAAGATAATTCGTAAAAATCCAAATAACTTCACAGATCTTCATTGTAAAGAACACTGTTTCCTATGCTTGTTCAATTAACCATAAACAATTAATGAACATGCTCCTGTGGAACGGTCATTAAGACACTAACAGCTTACAGACGGTAGACAATTAAGGTCACAGTTATGAAAACTTAGGACACTAAAGAGTCCTTTCTACTGACTCTGAAAAACACCAAAAGAAAGATGCCCAGGGTCCCTGCTCATCTGTGTGAATGTGCCTTAGGCATGTGCCTTAGGCATGCTGCAAGGAGGCATGAGCACTACACATGCGCTGCGGATGTATAACAGTTAGGCTCTACACCTGTTGTAAAGTGGATTAATGTGCTTAATTTTAAGAAGTTATTTGGCCACTTTAGTGATACAAACCTTGCCAAAACATATAGGCCTATGGGATATGCTACATTAGGTGTGCGACTATAATTTGAAAAAGTCACACAACAAAGACTTGCACTGTTTCTTGCCTTACTGCAAACAAGCTGGGCATCATTCACAAGTGATAATATATCATTCACAAGTGATAGGCTAATATAGTCACCCATCAGACTATTCTTGATTTAATCCTGTCTTTACATATACTAAATAATATTTGTGTGAAATTTGTTTTGATTTAGAATGGATCATTATCATGCACCTGTCTTGAAACAGGTGCAGGGTAAAAAAGAAAAGTATTCTATGCACAGAAATAGCGAATGGAGGATGCTTTTTCGTGGTTAATTTTCATGCCAGCCAGGTAGGGTATACTCCTGTGGTAAAGAAAAGCAATGTGCTTAATATTACGAAAGTTGAGAAATATATATAGTAAGCCTATAGAAAGCTGATGGGATCCTCCTCTTTTTAATAGAGGTCATCACGCAATTGCATAGCCTATTGAAATGTTGCGCAACATGAGGTCATGAAGTGTTTGATTATATTTTTGATAATATTTGCATTGATGTCAGAGTGATTAGAGGGACTACCAGGCAGTTAGAAAGTTTGGTAGGCTACTAATGACCATCAGCAGCATCAGAGCTTGGAGAAGCCTAATTACCTAACTATCAGGATAAGGTAAGACCCAGATGCAGATGTGTTGAAGTAACAATGTTTATTACAGCAACAGGGGCAAAGGTACAGGCAGTCAGGCTCAGGGTCAGGTCAGGCAGAGGTCGGTAATCCAGAGACGGGGCAAAGGTACAGGATGGCAGGCAGGGTCAGGGGCAAGCAGAGTGGTCAGGCAGGCGGGCTCAGGGTCAGGACAGGCAAGGGTCAAAACCAGGAGGACGAGAAAAGGGAGACTGCGGAAAAGCAGGAGCTGATACAAAAACGCTGGCTGACTTGACAAGCAAGATGAACTGGCAACAGACAAACAGAGAACACCGGTATAAATACACAGGGCATAATGGGAAAGTTGGGCGACACCTGGAGGGGGGTGGAGACAATCACAAAGACAGGTGAAACAGATCAGGGTGTGAGACTTAACCAATTGTGCTATTTAGTTTTTTTTGTTGCATTGTTTTGTAACTTGTTTTGTACATAATGTTTCTGCCACCGTCTCTTTTCACCGAAAATAGCTTCTGGATATCAGAACATCTATTACTCACCTCGAGCTGTACGAAGATGTTTAATTTAATGAGCCGGACGTGAAGGATTTACTCCAGATACCGGACCAGGCCCAAATCCCCGTCATTCACTTGAAGAAAAGACGCCAATACCGGGGACGCAGGTCCGGGTGCCTTGTTAGAATTCGTTGGCGAGTGGGTAACCCGCCTCTACCAGCCGTGCTATTGGCCAAAGTGCAATCATTGAAGAATAAACTGGATTAACTCCGTTCAAGACTATCCTACCAAAGGGACATTAAGAAGAAAAAAATGTTTCACCGAGTCGTGGCTGAACGACCACATGGATAATATACACTTGGCTGGTTTTTGCGTGCATCGGCAAGATAGAACAGCTGCCTCCGGTAAGACAAGGGGTGGCGGTCTGTGTCTATTTGTCAATAACAGCTGGTGCACAAAATCAAATATTAAGGAAGTCTCAAGGTTTTGCTCGCCTGAGGTAGACTATCTCATGATAAGCTGTAGACCACACTATTTACCAAGAGAGTTTTCATCTATATTTTTCGTAGCTGTCTATTTACCACCACAAACCGATGCTGGCACTAAGACCGCACTCAAAGAGCTGTATAAAGCCATAAAAAAACAAGAGAATGCTCAACCAGAGAAAGCGCTCCTAGTGGCCGGAGATTTTAATGCAGGGAAACTTAAATCCGTTTTAACCTAATTTCTACCAGACTGTGAGATGTAGCGATTCACCAATATGTCGTTCCCAGCACTGGGCGAAAAGGGTCAATATCAGGGGATATATTTATCTATATACTGTATATCTGTATATCGGACATTTTATTAGACATAAGGAGTAGACATGTTCCAGATTCAGATGTTAAAGATACATGTGTGTCACGCCCTGGCCTTAGTATTCTTTGTTTCATTTATTATTTTAGTTAGGTCAGGGTGTGACATGGGGAAGGTATGTGTTTTTTGTATTGTCTAGGGTGGTTGTATGGTTTAGGGGGTTAAGTAGAGTAGATGGGTTAGTGTTCAGTGTAGGTGTCTAGGAAAGTCTATGGTTGCCTGAATTGGTTCTCAATCAGAGACAGCTGGTTATTGTTGTCTCTGATTGGGAGCCATATTTAAGGCAGCCATAGGCTTTAGCTGTTTGTGGGTAATTGTCTATGTTGAACGTGTGTAGCTTGTGTATGCACTTACGTTTGTAGCTTCACTTTTGTTTTGTAAAAGTGTTCGTTTCGTGTTTCGTCATCTTTAATAAAAGAAGATGTCTTCATATCCCGCTGCGCCTTGGTCCACTTATTATGAAGATCGTGACAATGTGCATTGGTCTGCGGACCCCAAACCGATCTAGCATGCATCGGTCAAAAAAACGTTCAAAAGTTTCTACCTTCCGAAAATATCTAATATTTTGTGACAACTGCTTTGACAGTCATTGATCTGCAAGTCATTTGGCATGCCAAACAACCACAGGCAATATTTGTAGGCTAGTCAAATTGCGCACTGAGCCCAGCTTCATGCGCTGACCAACGGGAGGTAGGCAGCCTGTTCCTAATCTGCGTGGCACATTCAGAAGTAAAATGCTACAATGGCTTTCCAGACATTAGGATTTATTCAGTGAGTGAAAATCTGTCATTTGATAGGTTATTGCTATCTATGCGCTGTTGGAAATTGTGTTTTACCAGAATAAAAGTAAGCTACTGGAGATATACCGGCTGAATGGGGCTTATAATAGATTTTATTTTCATTGTTCAGGTTCACCATCAGTAATAGTTTTGGTAGTTTTGCTTTAAACAATCAGTGTATATGGTAATTTGTTGATATACAGGGTAAAATGTATAATTTCATAATGGGGACAGCAATCACATTTGCGAGATGCACTGCATGACCGAATCAAGAGAAGATCACTCTGTAAAAACTTTTAAATGCTCAAAACCATTCGATTTTGAGATGGGGGGCGAAATCCAAAATTGTGCTATAATAACCGGTGTGAAATGGCCAGTGTTGCCAACTAATTTTCAGGGTACGTTGCTAGAGGCAGGTTGATTTGTTGCAAAAAGTTGCTAAATTACGTTGTGATGTCATTGCGTGATAACGTAAAACTGCGTCATTATGTAGAATACACAATAACGTTACTCAAATTGACTGGCCATCTCAGCAAAAAATATGATTTCACATTTGTTCAGGTACAGACTCGCACTCGTTTCTGTACTTCTGGCTGTACAATTTTGCTTGAGACATGTTGATTGATGTTGTAAGTTCTGTTCAAGATCAAACATTCGTGACCAACTATATTCATTGGGTTTGGCTTGTCGAACCCGTAATACTGCTGCTGCAGTCAGCCAACAATGATTTGCAATTTGCTGAAATTGCTGCTGGCCGCTGCTGCCTGTGCACGAGCTGAGCGCCTGCTGAGACGTCACTCACGATGCACTTTTGCAGCCACGCACGTATGTTGTGACTGAGTGTGTGACACAGAAAATTGTGTTTGTATCATTTAGAAGTGGGGTGCGCACTAATAGCGTTTAAATCGGTGACGTCACTGAGACCTTGAAGAAGTTGTTCCACTTGCTTTGCAAGGGCCGTGGCTTTTGTGGAGCGATGGGTAACGGTGCTTCTTGGGTGACTGTTGTTGATGTGTGCAGAGGGTCACTGGTTCGAGCCCAGGTAGGGTCGAGGAGAGGGACGGAAGAAAAACTGTTACGTTGATGCTATTGCCCCGGATCACTGGTTGCTGCGGAAAAGGGGGTGGTGACAGGGGCGAAAATCTGAGATCAACCTTGGAGGGGACAATTACATTAAATTTTCTCAAGAGCAATTCCTGAGGGGGACACCAAAAGTAGTGCTGTAACACATAGCATACGTTGTTAAATGTATATTGAGGAACCATAATTCCTACAACTGGATAATTGATAGGTACAGTAGTTAACTGAAGGGTTTTCCCAACTTGTTCAAATGTTTAAATCATTATAATTCTACTACTAATAATAGTTATAGCAGTGCTCCTTACCAGTCCAGTATGTATGCAGGTATTCGTACTTACAACCAGCAATATCAAGAAAGGTCAGTAGGTGACAATGGTACTGTACACTCTATGGGTGTAGTTTTCATAAATACAATGAACATGGTGTGATCACATCTAAAAGAATCTCCATTGAGAACCACCACAAAGTTGGTCTCCGTATTGAATTGACCTTTTAATTTGACTTTTTCTGATACATTTATATAGTCATTAAATATGTGCACCTGGCCTGAGTCTACAATATCTTTGCAAGAACAAAAAGCTTAAAATAAGTACAGTTCTAAAAGCAAAATAACTACTTCAATGAAAAACCCAAATAAATCAAACAAAATATCCTTCAGTGTCTCAACTCTTCAAACAGCAGCAATGGACAAGTATGTCGCACAAAGTATGCCATTTTAAATAAAATAACATGAAATAAATCATTTGTAAGTGTACTGAAAACTACTAAACAAAAGAACAACTATCAATTACACCATGGGTTCTCAAACAGGGGTCCATGGACTAATTGCAAGGGGTCCGTGAAATAAAAAAGTGTAATGAATGTAGTCAGTACCACAAGGTTTCCAGTAAGTTTACATATAATATAGAGGGGGTGGAGGTCCCTGAGGACCGCTCAAAACCTTGCCTGCCTTGCCTCAAAATATGCAGGGGTTCCAGTACCCCAAAAAGGTTGAGAACCACTGCTATACACACTACTGAACAAAAGAACCGAGCATATGTTTGCGGGTTTCCTCAACAACACATCAGTTGGCACTTTCGCAATGCCCTCGCCTGTTGTCTCCGACACCCTGTATAGCCCAATAAACTCCTTGTGAGGGACAAGGTCATGGTCAACATAACGCAGACAGACATTCTCCTGTTCAGCACCAGAGACATCTTGAGTACCATCAACAATTAATGAAAACTGTACAATCGGAAGAGACCTAATCTCAGCTGCAATGCCTCGAATGACTATTGGCCATGATGTTCAGAATTTCATTCTGTGCTTTTGGGCCTGTGTACATTGTGGTACGCTCTGTTAACCACTTCAGTAAAATGGGATCATCCTCTTCTGCCCTAAGTTTCAAAATCTGGTAAATATTCCCACTGTCATCCGTGTGGCCTCTAAAGGCTTGTCCCTGTCTTACTACATGCCGCACCGAACTAACAATTTTCATCAAGCAATGCCTTGCGTCATCCTGCTGTTTACCCCACGCGCTGGACATAACTGGACACTGATTGGATTTAGCTGGTGTGCTGTTACAATTACAAAGTGGCGGTGGGTTTGGCAATTTTGATGTGCTGTGAATTTTTCAATGCCTTTTCTCCAGTTCCTAAATCCTGCACTAATGAAGGCAGCATCAGCTCTTTGGCCAAAAGATGGCTGGCTTGAAAACCCTTGGCTACAGTGAAAACACAACACTCCTTTTATTGATGGATTATAATGTAGCCAGGGGAAATCGCGAAACATTCTCTCTTGAAACGTCAACACTCTGTTGGCAAGAGTTTGCGGTTCTATAAATTGTGGGTGTGGCTGATATGGTTTTGTGCCATCACTGTGGTAACTGGACAATGCTGTGCCACTGTCCCCTATACTGGTGCTGCTGGCAACAAGGGTGACACTTGGTCCTGCCGTGGCTGTGACACTGTCCTCTGAAGTCTCTCTCCCTGGCTCTTTCCCTTTCACCACCCTAACTGACTCAGTCTGTCTCCTAGAAAATAAATAAGGTGTTTGCCGTACTCCTAACTACCGGTACCCAAAACTACACAATTAATCACAACAGCAATACCATTGCCGTAAACAAATCTTAGTTTAGTCACCAGTTTAAATTGAGAGTGGGGGTATCCATGGCATTTTCCAATTATGTCCCTATTTTACAAGTCAAAAAAATTGAGAACCTTTCATAATGTTGCCAAACAAAGACTCAACAAACTTACCTGAGACTCCATGTCTGCCAATCTGTCCCTGCATATCTGTCCCCAACTCTGCTGTCTGTGTGCCATCTGTTGCCTGCTCTGCCTAATGACATCATTGTGAAACATTTCCATTAGCATTTCACTTCTTTCTTATGAACATTTTATCAACTAGTCTTTGAGATATTAGGATACTAGAGTTCTTACTATGCGTTTTGGTGTACTGACAAATACTCTGATGTCCGTCTTACTTTTTTCTGCCATTTTTCTACCTGGCTGGCTGGCTGGCCTAGCTGCACACACACACATTTACACAACACATGCTGCAACCTTTTGTAATTTAAATAGTTTGTTTCATATTGGCTGGCTTCCAAAAATAGCTGAATTTGTAAAGCTAGCGAGCACCAATTCCGTTTCTGTGTGTTTGCTATAATCTTTGCTACCTGGTTAAATAAAGGTTAAATAAAATAAAAATAAAAAAGTTCACTAGCGACAATTTATCTTTTGCAACGAGACCATTATATATATTTAAGACAATGGTAGAAGAGAGTGTAGTTCTGTTCTGTTCAGTTTGGACTTCAGTTTATTGCTAACCTTATCACAGGGACGTCGAAGCACTACAGCTGCATGCTGATCTTGGAATAAACTGACGATAGCAAAGATTCCATCTTTGACGACGCCACATAAATGGAATAGGTACTAGCTAGCTTGATAGTTAATGTTTGCTTTAGTTTGCGCGCTAGCTCTGCAAATTCCCCTAGTGTGTGAACCCTGCCAACATAAAAATAAATAAATAACATTGCTATGGACCTGCTATGGATTGACTGGATTAACCTCACGTCAGTTATGTACATGTCCCTTTCGGACAGTAGATACGAACTCTCTATTACCTTGCCAGCTAAAGAACTGGCAGTGGATCAAACCATTGTGAGGCAAAGGGCGGGGGGGGTCGCAATCTTTTGAAATTTAAATGCGCTATTAAGTGTCTATAATCAGCACAAGTGCTTTCATTACGTATTATTAATATTATTGAAATTACATAGTTATGTTTACAGCGATATATTGGGGGGGACAAATCATATTTTTCCCAAGATGGGGGGGTCGTGTCCCCCCCGTCCCCCCTGGGATTTCCGCCTATGGGTGGTGATACAAGAAGTCCGCTCAGACAGATCCACCTCAGAGAGGCCCAGCCCATGAGCTCCATCAGCAGCATATTAATGAACAATGAACGTGTGTACGCAACAAATGTTAGTGCATCGATTCGTTCTCTAATCAAACCGAGTTGCACCGACATTTTTTAAACTATCGTTCCTGTATCGTATCGGAGCCCATGTATCTAGATATGTATCGTCTTGAAGGGGAAAGATGCGCGTCCCTAACACACACAACTGATACACTGAACTGAAACCCCTTGTCAAAACCCACCCCAACAAAGATGAGAATTACTGCCTCCCCAGAGCACTGAAATGAACAGTCCCTGCTCTAACTGTACTTTTGGACACACATTTATGTACCAGTGTTATTGTATGACAATCCGAAGGTGTTTATTGTAATTGCATTTGATGGAATGAAGAATAAACTGAAAGCTACTGACGTTGTGTGGGTTTACGGTCTGCAATTGTAAGCTACATTACAGCACACACGTATTATCCAACTCAATAATGACAGTTACGCGCTATAATGAAAGAGCTATTCTATGACAGTGTTGCTGCAATATCTTTACTCTGTGTGTAACAGAATGTATCTTTATTATCCATTTTGGAACGGAAATCCGTTTTGCTCCTCAGTAGGCTACCCATCCCGACACCATTTACTGGACAAACATGCCCAATGAAATTACGAGTTGATTTCGCACAGACTGGATTTGTGTTATTCTATATGAGCATGTCAACCGCAAGAGGAGAGAGAGAGAGAGAAGGATGCTCCATTGACATGCTTGACAGACTCTCCTACGTGAATGACGCAGCCGCGGCTGTCGTGCAACGCTGCTAGGTTTATAATGCGCGAGACGAGCAGTTGCCTAGGTTATAGCGCTAGTATATCCGACAAGGCATCACCAATAGGCGATTGTTTGTATTAATGGGCGTACAATTACCACGATGAAAATAAGACTGGTGTTGAAGAAATGTCGATGAGGCCACGTATTTAGCCTTTTCAACGTGATGTCAGAGTTTCCTGTAGGCTACATTTCGCATTTGCCCTTGCATCAACAAAGGACATTATATCGCGACGCTTATCCTGGAATTGTAAATGGATGAGACTGCGACAGCGGGGGAGGCCGGGGGAGGCATGCCCACATCGGGGGCGGGTAGATCGGACCAGATGGATACGGCCGGCCTCTCTCTCAAGCTGGATTCTGGAGACATGGGTTCGTATGGCTGTGCTTTATTATGAGACTAGTTTAGTTGACTAAATACATTTGCATGAGAGATTGTTCAGATGAGCTAAACCTGTCAGGAGAGCGCTGGCACCGTTCATTCAGGTTTGGTCCAGCTGTCAATTATGGTTTGTCTCAGTAGACTAAATTATCTGTCAGTTTCCAGACCTAAGAAATTATTTATGGTAATAGGCTTATAACTAACCAAGATGGTCATCCTGCTATTTCTAAAGACCAGGACAAGCTGCCAGCAACCACCAAAAGCAAAAGCCTAATTAATTAATGCAGACATTGAGCATACAGAAGCTGACCTAGTCCTGATTAAAATGTACAGCATGCATTAGTTGGTAGGCAATGTCCAGGGCCTGACTATGTGAAACAGGTCAAGACAAACTGTCTCGTTCCGCTCGGAACCCAATTAAAGGTCATGTCTGCCAGTCGGTGGCATCAGATCACGGTCAATTTCTATCAAAAGGA
Source organism: Salvelinus fontinalis (assembly GCF_029448725.1). Lineage (NCBI taxonomy): Eukaryota > Metazoa > Chordata > Actinopteri > Salmoniformes > Salmonidae > Salvelinus > Salvelinus fontinalis. The sequence continues at coordinate 38,430,666 of NC_074690.1, forward strand.
GAGGGAATCGGGCCTCCACCGTCAAGCTCATGATTGTTAGTGATTTGCAGAGAGTGAGAGAGTGTCTGTCTGTCTTTCTGTCTGTCTGTCTGTCTGTCTGTCTGTCTGTCTGTCTGTCTGTCTGTCTGTGTGTGTAACAGACTATCTATATGATTCTTTGATCGTCATCTTCACTGTCTTATTTAATTGTGGGATGTCGATTAACGCAGCCCGCCTCACCTCTCTGATTCAGAGGGGTTGGGCTAAATGTGGAAGACACATTTCAGTTGGATGCATTCAGTAGTACAACTGATTCCCTTTAGAGATCAGGCCAATGTCTTTGTCACATAAACGTGTTACAATTAAAGATGAAACACCAGGAAGCAGATAGAAACGTAATACATGGCGTTGAATTATAAATGAACAAAAATGCCCTGAGCCTCTCTGCCTCGCTTTACCAGTGTACACTGAATGACCAGGAGAACAGACTATGTAGAGTGTATAGGCAACAGTCTAGCCTATATTACAATAATCCTAGGTAGCCTTGAATATAGGAAGAACACCTCGTACCAGATATGTATGTAAGCGAACGCGCAACTGTAATGGAAGAACATAAAACTGTCTTAGTCCTGCATTGTATTCTAGTCTGTAACAGGGTGTCTTACAGAACCCAGCTACTCAATTTTGTTTCTGTCACAATAGACTATTGCATAGTTCCAGTGCTATTACTCTGGTATAACAGCAGTATAATGTAACCAGTCTTTATTTAAAGATGATAAGACAAGAGTCCGAGATGAACTGGAAGCACTATGTATGTATTAGAAGCTCTACTCCGTCTTCTGTGCTTCCTCTCCGTGAAGCTGTTCAAGCAGAGTTGAACACTGCACATACACACACTTGTGCTTTTCTCCCTTTTCAAACCAAGTATGACGGAATGAACAGTACGGAGTAGGAGTGAATGAATTTCAATACCATGGCAGATTCCCTATTGCTTACGGAGTGGGAATTGAATGGGCTACAGGGGTATTTGTGTTCGTAGTTGACACGTACATTTGATTTGTACAACATAATTGACTGGTTTTCTTAGCAGCTCTTCTTGCAGTCATTTCCCTATTGCATTTTTACAGTTTCCCATCTGTAGAGAAGCAGCAACTCCCCCAACACACACACACACACACACACACACACACACACACACACACACACACACACACACACACACACACACACACACACACACACACACACACACACACACACACACACACACACACACACACACACACACACACACACACACACAGTAGCAGACCATTATCTGCTGTAATCTGCTTATCAGCAGCACTTAGACTAGTGGCGCTAGAGACTGGCATCTGGTACAATCCTCATCCAGCAGACCTCTAGCCCCTCTCTCTTCCTCTCTCACTCTCTCTCCTCTTTCGCTTTCTCTTCTATTTTTAGTCGCTTTTCTCTTTCTCTCCTCTTTTCTCTCGCTATAAACCCTCCCACCCCTTTGCCCTCAGAACAGCCCTCAGAACGGCCCACAGAACAGCCCACAGAACAGCCCACAGAACAGCCCTCAGAACAGCCCACAGAACAGCCCACAGAACAGCCCACAGAACAGCCCACAGAACAGCCCACAGAACAGCCCTCAGAACAGCCCACAGAACAGCCCACAGAACAGCCCACAGAACAGCCCTCAAAACAGCCCTCAGAACAGCTCACAGAACAGCCCTCAAAACAGCCCTCAGAACAGCTCACAGAACAGCCATCAGATCAGCCCTCAGAACAGCCCACAGAACAGCCCACAGAACAGCCCACAGAACAGCCCACAGAACAGCCCACAGAACAGCCCACAGAACAGCCCACAGAACAGCCCACAGAACAGCCCTCAAAACAGCCCTCAGAACAGCTCACAGAACAGCCCTCAAAACAGCCCTCAGAACAGCTCACAGAACAGCCATCAGATCAGCCCTCAGAACAGCCCACAGAACAGCCCACAGAACAGCCCACAGAACAGCCCACAGAACAGCCCTCAGAACAGCCCTCAGAACAGCTCAAAGAACAGCCCTCAGAACAGCCCACAGAACAGCCATCAGATCAGCCCTCAGAACAGCCCTCAGAACAGCCCCCAGAACAGCCCACAGACCAGCCCACAGAACAGCCCACAGAACAGCTCACAGAACAGCCCTCAGAACAGCCCTCAGAACAGCCCACAGAACAGCCATCAGAACAGCCCTCAGAACAGCCCCCAGAACAGCCCACAGACCAGCCCACAGAACAGCCCACAGAACAGCTCACAGAACAGCCCTCAGAACAGCCCACAGAACAGCCCACAGAACAGCTCACAGAACAGCCCTCAGAACAGCCCACAGAACAGCCCTCAGAACAGCCCACAGAACAGCCCACAGAACAGCCCTCAGAACAGCCTACAGAACAGCCCTCAGAACAGCCTCCATTCGTTGGGGCTTGGACTTTACAAGATGTTGAAAGCGTTCCACAGGGATGCTGGCCCATGTTAACTCCAATGCTTCCCACAGTTGTGTCAAGTTGGCTGGATATCCTTTGGGTGCTGGACCATTCTTGATACACACAGGAAACTGTTGAGCGTGGAAAAACCCAGCAGCATTGCAGTTCTTGACACACACCGGTGTGGCTGGCACCTACTAACACACCCCATTCAAAGGCACTTAAATCTTTTGTCTTTCCCATTCACCCTCTGAATTGCACACACAATGCATGTCTCAATTGTCTCAAGGCTTAAAAGTCCTTCTTTAACCTGTCTCCTCCCCTTAATCTACACTGATTGAAGTGGATTTAACAAGTGACACCAATAAGGCATCAGAGCTTTCACCTGGATTCACCTGGTCAGTCTGTAATGGAAAGAGCAGGTGTTTTTAAGGTTGTGTATACTCAGTTTACATTGCTATCTGAGCAGTCTGATTTCTCTTACTAAGTGTTGGCACCAGCCCAAAACTGCACCTGCTCAAGCCTGAGGGAATTGTCTCAAATCGCCTACGTAGGAAATGGAGGATGTGTGTGTGCCTGTGAGCACACTTGTGTGTACAGCATCGCGTGCTTCGTGCACGTGTGTGCGCGCTTGCATGTAACAGCTCTATCCCCTAGTCCGACAGTGTTGTGGTATTAGACGATTCCCTGACCCACCTCTACGCAGACTACACCATTCTGTATACTTCTGGCCCTTCCTTGGACGCTGTGCTATCTAACCTCCAAACGAGCTTCAATGCCATACAACACTCCTTCTGTGGCCTCCAACTGCTCTTAAACGCTAGTAAAACCAAATGCATGTTTTTCAACCGTTCGCTGCCCGCACCCGCCCGCCCGACTAGCATCACCACCCTGGACGGTTCCGACCTAGAATATGTGGACATCTATAAATACCTAGGTGTCTGGCTAGACTGTAAACTCTCCTTCCAGACTCATATTAAACATCTCCAATCCAAAATCAAATCAAGAATCGACTTTCTATTTCGCAACAAAGCCTCCTTCACTCACGCCTCCAAACTTACCCTCGTAAAACTGACTATCCTACCGATCCTCGACTTCGGCGATGTCATCTACAAAATAGCTTCCAATACTCTACTCAGCAAACTAGATGCAGTTTATCATAGTGCCATCCGTTTTGTTACTAAAACACCTTATACCACCCACCACTGCGACCTGCATGCTCTAGTCGGCTGGCCCTCGCTACATATTCGTCGCCAGACCCACTGGCTTCAGGTCATCTATAAGTCTTTGCTAGGTAAAGCTCCGCCTTATCTCAGTTCACTGGTCACGATAACAACACCCACCCGTAGCACGCGCTCCAGCAGGTATATCTCACTGATCATCCCCAAAGCCAACACCTCATTTGGCTGCCTTTCCTTCCAGTTCTCTGCTGCCTGTGACTGGAACAAATTGCAAAAATCGCTGAAGTTGGAAACTTTTATTTCCCTCACCAACTTTAAACATCTGCTATCTGAGCAGCTAACCGATCGCTGCAGCTGTACATAGTCCATCTATAAACAGCCCACCCAATTTACCTACCTCATCCCCTTACTGTTTTTATTTATTTACTTTTCTGCTTTTTTGCACACCAGTATCTCTACTTGCACATGATCATCTGATGACTTATCACTCCAGTGTTAATCTGCTAAATTGTAATTATTCGCTCCTACGGCCTATTTATTGCCTACCTCCTCATGCCTTCTGCACACAATGTATATAGACTCATTATTATTATTATTTTTTTTCCCCCTACTGTGTTATTGACTTGTTTATTGTTTACTCCATGTCTTGGCTAGGTCGCAGTTGTAAATGAGAACTTGTTCTCAACTAGCCTACCTGGTTAAATAAAGGTGAAAAAAAAAAAAAAAAAAAACAGTCCTACGCAACTCTTGTTTACGTCTCAATAACACTCGTCATCAGTCATCCGTCTTCTGAGCTGGCCAGTGAGAGGCCTAATCCTCTTTATACCATAAAACCCACACACGCCGAACAGTCTAATGCCTACAAATTCCAACGCAGTCCCTGGAAATGTAGCTACCTCTGGAAACCCAATCAGTCATTGTACGATCTGAAACCTTCTGTCTTTTCAGTCTATATTGCACAAAAGAACCGTTGAGCGTATAAGGATGCCAGTGTCTTAGGCACTGACCCACATTTCTCACTTTGCTCCTGAATAACCGAGTGAGGAAGGAGACTTGGAAGCATGGCAACGCGAGACTATGTTGACTCTGATACACTAGTAGTGTACTGTGTAGTAATAGTTGTCCTTTGAGGACAGCTCCTCAGCGTATTATGACTGGCCTCGATCCTGCAGCACAGAGTTACCTTGCTACCCGAGTGTTCGATTCTGAAGGTTTCGTTCGGGTGTTTGATTCTGTTTGTGTTCCAAATGAGGGTTCCGTCTTTCCATCAGTTCCGTCCGTGTGCTCTTTCTCCGTTTTCTGTCTCGGGATCGTTCTGAGAGTTATGTCTTGAGTGTTTTTTTCCCCCTTCAGTGTCCCGTACATGTTTCGTGTCCGAGAGTTCTGTCTTTCTCAGTGTTCTGTCTGTTGAGTGTTTTGTCTGTCTGGGTTTGAGTCTGTGTGTTCTATCTTTCTGAATGTTCGTCATATATAATTATGAATTAGAACTCTGCGTGACTGGCAAAGTCCTGCCAAAAAGACCCTGCTAGCAAGACGACCTTCCAGAAGCTGATCTGTAGTCTGAAGGTCATTAGCCCAGTGTCATTGCTAGACCTTTAGGTCGATGACTAACGAGATTGGGTCGGCTCTAGTGTGTCCCATTGTTTCGTCTTTGGTGTGTGTGTCTCTCTGTCCTTCTCTCTCACTCATCTGTAAGTCTCTCTCTTTCTTTTCACGGGCCAACTTCCTGGCGCTGGCTGTTCCGACGGCTGGCACCCCTCTTAATCCTGCACTCTGATTGGCCGCTCACTGCTCAGGGCATCCGGTCTCCTGGGAGACGGTGGTGGTGTCAACCAATGACAGCGAGTTCAGATTAGCGAGCCCGTCGATCCTAAAGAGTCACCTTCCCAGGACAGATCTGCTCTAGAGATAGATTATATCTACATCAACCGCGGACACCAACTACCGTCAGGTCTGGGTTTTGGGGTGTTTTGGTATTTTGGGGTGTTTTTGGTGGCTATAACTGGAGTACCGTTTCACGTTCAGGCTTGAGTGACAAAGAGTTGGGTGAGACGTTCAAAAGTCTTCAGGGTAGATATGTTTACGCATACTCAGGGTGTTAAAGATATGAATATATGTAGAAGCAGAATTGTTTCCTGGGTTGTGTCTGGCAGTGCTTGTGTACATATCCATGAAGGATTAGCCTTCATCTACTACTAGTGGATATCCTGATTGAATTTGTCATTTTAATTCTGGGCATCAGTGTTAGTTAACTACACTCTGCTGCATTGTATTTCTACGCCTGTAAGGCTATTTGAGCCTAGAACCAGGTGTGTGTGTGTGTCCAACATGGTGATAGTAGACAAGCTCCGGTTGGGCCATCTTCACTACGCAACTGATACTTTCCAGAGGGAATACACCTTTTAATAGTCGTGTAGATACAGTGCATGAACACTGATGTGTGTAGCTTTGGTTTCAGTCTTTTAGTACACTGCTGGCAATAACAGGTGCATACTTTGCCCTGGAACCCTTTTCCCTGGTTCCTGTATGTATCTAACAGGCCTAAGTCATCTATTGATGTTCTCTCCTTCTGTCTTCTCTGTTATTCAACAGAAGACGCTGGTCCTAGGAGGTCTACAATAACTAGCGAGGTGAGGGCTAGTTACACACACACACACACACACACACACACACACACACACACACACACACACACACACACACACACACACACACACACACACACACACACACACACACACACACACACACACACACACACACACACACACACACACACACACACACTACATAGACCTAAAATGACATGTTTTGTGCAGTAAAGCGTGCACTGCCGTGTAAGTAACCCACAAATAAAACGAGTCCCCCCTTTTCTCCCTCAGATGCCGTCCCCCACAGCTCAGGGTCTAGGCCCAGGTCAGGAGAAGAAGATTGGCCACAGGAGAGTAGACGCCTCTGGAGAGACCACGTACAAGAAGGTACACTACTCCTTTCCTCTTCTGCATCCCTTTCTCTCCTTCCTCCCTCATCTTCCCATTCTTCTTCTCTTCTCTTTCTGCTCTCTCCTTCGTTTTATACCTGTTTTCCCTCTCTTCTTGTCTTACCTCTCTGTTTTCTTCCTTCCACTTTCCCCTGACCTTTTCTGTACTTCTTTTACTTCTCCTATCTCACTTGTCCTCCTTTCATCCTCTTCCTCCCTCATATTCGTCTTCATGGCTCTATTTAAGTGACTTGGGGTTTGTAACCTGACTGCCTGTGCCCTACAGACCACGTCCTCTGCCCTGAAAGGTGCCATCCAGCTGGGCATCGGCTACACGGTGGGCAACCTGAGCTCCAAGCCAGAGAGAGATGTCCTCATGCAGGACTTCTATGTGGTGGAGAGCATCTTCTTCCCCAGGTGTGTTTCTGATTGTGTATGGATGGCAGATGTGTTTTTAAATGGGGAGGGGGTAGGGGGGGGGGGGGGGGGGTTGTTGTTTGTGTGTGTATGTGTGTGTGTGTGTGTGTGTTTGTGTGTGTGCATAGACACTTAAAGCACCTCCAATGTGAAGTGCTCTCTAGTACGATGCCCCGTTCTCCCTCCTGTCTTTCTCTCTTTCTGGCTCCCACCCACTCCCGTATTCTCTCCCTCATCTCACCAGTGAGGGTAGTAACCTGACTCCTGCACACCACTACCCAGACTTCAGGTTTAAGACCTACGCCCCAGTGGCCTTCCGCTACTTCAGAGAGCTGTTTGGGATCCGACCCGATGACTACCTGGTGAGAGACAGTAACCATAGTAAAAACACTACAGATAGTCCTGTTAATATCTAGGTTAAATGTAGTATCCTACATCAGGTGATCATTTGCGCAACATGACATCATTTGGATTTTTCAAGGAAGCATATGCTCCCATATGCCCCTGGCCACACACACTGGAATACATATTTAATTGGGACCTTGATTTAACTAGGCAAGTCAGTTAAGAGCAGGAGAGATATGCACAGATTGATTAACACACAGGCGGACACACATGCACCCTGACACACATACTGTAAAGATGTGCACATGCACACGTGCACACACACAGTCACTCCAATAACCTCACACTACCTGCACCAGATGGAGATTAGCGTACTAAGACGTTCTTTGCAAAGCTCCAAGCTGATAACAGTAGACACTCCGTTACAGTCTAGGCCAACTCAGAAACAAGTTGGAGTGTCTGTTTCTATGGGTTTCTATGTACATGCGTGGTTTCACAATTGCAGGAAAATAGAATATTTGACTCACTGAATTAATCCAGCATGAGGAATCCATTCCGCGACATGCTTAGTTGTTCTCAGAAAAAGAGCAAGTGCGTGGGTATGTAATTATCCTCAGTGTGTAGAGACAGAGGATCTTCAATCTCTCCCCTTAAGCCTGTTCCAGCCCCTGTGTTTATCTGGCCTTCCAGACTCCACTTCAGGGAGCTGTAGAAACCCTATAAAGTGTCTAATGAAGGATCATCTAAAGCACACTATAAAGTGTCTAATGAAGGACCATCTAAAGCACACTATAAAGTGTCTAATGAAGGACCATCTAAAGCACACTATAAAGTGTCTAATGAAGGACCATCTAAAGCACACTATAAAGTGTCTAATGAAGGACCATCTAAAGAACACTATAAAGTGTCTAATGAAGGACCATCTAAAGCACCATATATAGTGTCTAATGAAGGACCATCTAAAGCACACTATAAAGTGTCTAATGAAGGACCATCTAAAGCACACTATAAAGTGTCTAATGAAGGACCATCTAAAGCACACTATAAAGTGTCTAATGAAGGACCATATATAGTGTCTAATGAAGGACCATCTAAAGCACCCTATAAAGTGTCTAATGAAGGACCATCTAAAGCACCATATATAGTGTCTAATGAAGGACCATCTAAAGCACACTATAAAGTGTCTAATGAAGGACCATATAAAGTGTTTAATGAAGGACCATCTAAGCACACTATAAAGTGTCTAATGAAGGACCATCTAAAGAACACTATAAAGTGTCTAATGAAGGACCATCTAAAGCACCATATATAGTGTCTAATGAAGGACCATCTAAAGCACACTATAAAGTGTCTAATGAAGGACCATCTAAAGAACACTATAAAGTGTCTAATGAAGGACCATATATAGTGTCTAATGAAGGACCATCTAAAGCACACTATAAAGTGTCTAATGAAGGACCATCTAAAGCACACTATAAAGTGTCTAATGAAGGACCATATAAAGTGTCTAATGAAGGACCATCTAAAGCACCCTATAAAGTGTCTAATGAAGGACCATCTAAAGCACCCTATAAAGTGTCTAATGAAGGACCATCTAAAGCACACTATAAAGTGTCTAATGAAGGACCATCTAAAGCACACTATAAAGTGTCTAATGAAGGACCATATAAAGTGTTTAATGAAGGACCATCTAAAGCACACTATAAAGTGTCTAATGAAGGACCATCTAAAGCACACTATAAAGTGTCTAATGAAGGACCATCTAAGCACACTATAAAGTGTCTAATGAAGGACCATCTAAAGCACACTATAAAGTGTCTAATGAAGGACCATCTAAAGCACACTATAAAGTGTCTAATGAAGGACCATCTAAAGCACCCTATAAAGTGTCTAATGAAGGACCATCTAAGCACACTATAAAGTGTCTAATGAAGGACCATCTAAAGCACACTATAAAGTGTCTAATGAAGGACCATCTAAAGCACACTATAAAGTGTCTAATGAAGGACCATATAAAGCACACTATAAAGTGTTTAATGAAGGACCATCTAAAGCACCATATAAAGTGTCTAATGAAGGACCATCTAAAGCACACTATAAAGTGTTTAATGAAGGACCATCTAAAGCACACTATAAAGTGTTTAATGAAGGACCATCTAAAGCACACTATAAAGTGTCTAATGAAGGACCATCTAAAGCACACTATAAAGTGTTTAATGAAGGACCATCTAAAGCACACTATAAAGTGTCTAATGAAGGACCATCTAAAGCACACTATAAAGTGTCTAATGAAGGACCATCTAAAACACACTATAAAGTGTCTAATGAAGGACCATCTAAAACACACTATAAAGTGTCTAATGAAGGACCATCTAAAGCACACTGTAAAGTGTCTAATGAAGGACCATCTAAAGCACACTATAAAGTGTCTAATGAAGGACCATCTAAAGCACACTATAAAGTGTCTAATGAAGGACCATCTAAAGAACACTATAAAGTGTTTAATGAAGGATCATCTAAAGCACACTATAAAGTGTTTAATGAAGGACCATCTAAAGCACACTATAAAGTGTCTAATGAAGGACCATCTAAAGCACACTATAAAGTGTCTAATGAAGGACCATCTAAAGCACACTATAAAGTGTCTAATGAAGGACCATCTAAAGCACACTATAAAGTGTCTAATGAAGGACCATCTAAAGCACACTATAAAGTGTCTAATGAAGGACCATCTAAAGCACACTATAAAGTGTCTAATGAAGGACCATCTAAAACACACTATATAGTGTCTAATGAAGGACCATCTAAAGCACACTATAAAGTGTCTAATGAAGGACCATCTAAAGCACACTATAAAGTGTCTAATGAAGGACCATCTAAAGCACACTATAAAGTGTCTAATGGAGGACCATCTAATGAACCATATAAAGTGTTTAATGAAGGACCATCTAAAGCACACTATAAAGTGTCTAATGAAGGACCATCTAAAGCACACTATAAAGTGTCTAATGAAGGACCATCTAAAGCACACTATAAAGTGTCTAATGAAGGACCATCTAAAGCACACTATAAAGTGTCTAATGAAGGACCATCTAAAGCACACTGTAAAGTGTCTAATGAAGGACCATCTAAAGAACACTATAAAGTGTCTAATGAAGGACCATCTAATGAACCATATAAAGTGTTTAATGAAGGACCATCTAAAGCACACTATAAAGTGTCTAATGAAGGACCATCTAAAGCACACTATAAAGTGTCTAATGAAGGACCATCTAAAACACACTATATAGTGTCTAATGAAGGACCATCTAAAGCACACTATAAAGTGTCTAATGAAGGACCATCTAAAGCACACTATAAAGTGTCTAATGAAGGACCATGTAAAGCACCATATAAAGTGTCTAATGAAGGACCATCTAAAGCACACTATAAAGTGCCTAATGAAGGACTATCTAAAGCACCTTATATAGTGCCCTATGTGAACCTCTCCAGTGTTGGTGCCATTTTATATGTTATCTCTACGGCCCACTGATGTATCCTGTGTGTATATATGTGCTTTCTCTTCAGTACTCTCTATGTAATGAGCCCCTAATCGAGCTGTCCAATCCCGGTGCCAGCGGCTCCATATTCTACGTAACCAGGGACGACGAGTTCATCATCAAAACAGTCAATGCCAAGGAGGCGGAGTTTCTGCAGAAACTACTTCCTGGATACTACATGGTCAGTATGTCACAAGCCCCTCCTTCATTCCAATGAATGTGTGTGTGCGTGTGTGATGGTCACATCTTAGCCCCTGGGGTTAACCTATGTTCAGCTATGACACCAGTAGGGACTGCCGTGGGCTAAGCACATCACAAAGAAACGTCACACGCCTTAAGCGCACACGTCTTAGTAGACACACGGCCAGAGGTTTTATGTCCAACCGACTCACGTCTGTCAGGTGTCTTGGACAGGAGCCGGGAGTCAGGGTCACTGCAGGCAGAATCTGCAAAGTCATGCCTTCTAAATGTTATTATAATAACGTTTTTATAACGTATAGCAAGTTAATCAATAAAGCTTTTGTACAGTATTCTTGTTTTTGTATCAATGTATGGCTTAATGAACATTCATTTCCCAGGCATTTATTAGTTCTACAAATGTTTTAAGGGGAAATATTTAACTAGTCGAACTGACATATCTAAAATACACTGGATTGTTAGCAATTGATGTAATTCTTCAATATCACAAACTCCAAAGCAAATCAAGGGGAGAAAAATAGGTTTATTTGAGAATGACAAATCAAGATGTTATGCTGGGAGGTAGATGTTCAGTCTCCCCTGTCCTCAGCTTTTCTCCCCGGATTCCATTTATAACCCCCCACCCTAGCCTGGGGTTGACCAATCAGATGTCCTTGCAGCACAACTTGGCCAATGGCCAAATAACAAGTATCCTGCTCCCGACTCAATATACAGACCAATGAAAACGTGGCACACGTTGCTCTGAGTTCAGGAGTGACATTCCACAGATTCTAAACAGATGTTGAACTGAAAACCAACTCCTATTGATCGTTAACTCTAGTCCTCTCGTCCTCTCCTCTGCGTTGTGTATTTATCTTAAAAATATTCTTATATACTCAATATGATGGCACCATATCATTTCCCATTGTTGCATGTAAAGAACACTACAATAGGCACAGAATTATAATTTTCTCAGTCTCCTCCATCCTCTTCTCCCCTCTTCCCCTCCTCCTTTCTCTAGAATCTGAATCAGAACCCGAGGACCCTGCTTCCTAAGTTCTTTGGTCTCTACTGCGTCCAGTCTGGGGGTAAAAACATCCGTATCGTGGCCATGAACAATGTGTTACCGCGCGCCGTACGCATGCACCTCAAGTTCGACCTGAAGGGCTCCACGTATAAACGGCGTGCGTCGAAGAAAGAGAGGGAGAAATCGAATCCCACCTTTAAAGATTTGGACTTTATATCAGATGTACCGGAAGGACTGACCCTGGATCAGGATACATACAGCGCCCTGCTAAAGACCCTACAGAGAGACTGTCTGGTGAGAGAGGGAGGAGAGGATGAGGAGCAGGGATATGAGGAGAGGGTGGGGGGGATAATACATACAGAGCTTTGGTCAAGACCCTCCCTGTCTGGTGAGAGAGGGAGGAGGGGATGAGAAGGGGAGGGAGGGAGGAGAGGAGAAGGAGAGTAGGGTGGTTTAGGATGGGCTTACAGGGGAAAAGCCAAAAGAGAGATTGGCTTAGAGAGGAGGAGAGATTAGACGTGGAAGGAAGGGGAGGATGAAAGCCATTATGACCTGTGTGTCTGTGCTGTCTGGTAGATCCTCCGATCATTCATTCTGACCTTCATTCTCTGTCTGTGGTACTCCAGGTGCTAGAGAGCTTTAAGATCATGGACTACAGTCTATTGCTGGGGGTCCATAACCTGGGCCTGGCTGTGAGAGAGTCCCAGGGCTCACCAGCAGGGGGCGATGAAAAGAAGCCTCAGGCCCAGAGAGCCCTCTACTCCACTGCCATGGAGTCTATACAGGGAGGGAAGGCTTGTAGAGACACATTAGACCACGATGCTACGTGAGTTACCGAGCTAACACACACACACACACACACACACACACACACACACACACACACACACACACACACACACACACACACACACACACACACACACACACACACACACACACACACACACACACACACACACACACACACACACACACACACACACACACACACACACTCAGTGTCTTGGAGTCCTCTCCCACTAAATGAGACTCTCTCTCTCTCTCCAGCATGGGTGGTATTCCTGCTGTGGATGGTAAAGGAGAACAACTCCTTCTCTTTATTGGAATCATCGACATCCTGCAGTCCTACAGGTCAATTCCACCAAATCACTCATTGAGTTACTAATGATGTCCTGTTAATCAAAAGGACCAGTACTAATTTAATGATGTATGAATTAATTAGTTATTTTTCTTGTCCTGCAGGCTAATCAAGAAACTGGAGCACTCGTGGAAGTCTCTGATCAGTGACGGGGTGAGTCCAGTTGCAGGTTGTCGTTTATTGTCATGAGTCTTACCTTGGAGGCAGAACTGAGCGATTTCTGTTAGATGGGCCAGCTGCAAAGTAAAAATTGTCTATATCAAGAAAAAACAAATCATAAAAACAAAAAATGAGCTTTTCTTTTCTTAATTTAAGGCATTAGGGTAAGCAGTGTGGTTAAGGTTAGGGTTAGGTTTAAAATCGGATTTTATGACATTGTGGCTGTGCCAGCTGGTGACTACTCTACAGAGGTGCCTCCAGGTCAAGATTTATGACAAGAAATGCCAACCTGCAGTCTAGTCCTCAGACTTCGGCACCTTTCCTAGGCTTACACAGGCCCGGTGACGAGCTGCTCTACTTACAGCTGCATAATTCAACACAGACAGTCAACAGCATGTAGACAGACAACGTGTCCTTAAACCTTCAAGGAGTAACCTATGGATGGAACGTTAGTCTGATACTGAGAATGGCTAGTAGGTTATTATTTTACACTAGACGTTTGAAAAGGTGACATGGACTAACTCTCCCATTTCAATAATTCCCTATACCTGACTGTGCAGATGTGTTTGATGGTTTGTTTGCTGAGATGGTTTCCCCTTCTCTCTATCTCTCTCAGGACACAGTGTCTGTCCACAGGCCCAGTTTCTATGCAGACAGGTTCTACAAGTTCTGCAGCACCACCGTCTTTAGAAAGAGCTGCTGTGAGTAGGAACACATTACACGACATGCAACAAGTGTTTTATTTGATATTTCAGCTCACAATCTACATATCGATATTGAGTAATCGATCCATTGAGTTTACTTCTTGGCTGCTTTCTCTTTTCTCTCTCATCCATCTCCACCCTCTTTTTCTTGCCTCTCCTCCCCTCCAGCCCTGAGGTCTTCTCCCTCCAAGAGAGGGCGAGGGGGGGCTCTGCCCGCACCCAAAAACTGTGTCCAAACACAGCTTTCCGTAGAGAGAGAGGAGAACCAGGAGAACGAAGACCTGCACCTCAGAGGGGCTCGTGGCTTCCCTCTGCTGGAGGAGGACGGTAAGACGGTTACCACACTCCATTTCTATACAGAGGTTGACCTAAGGAAACTGTCTCTCCTGTAAGAGCCAAAATGGCCGACAAGCATTTGAGGACCATTAGCTTTTTTCCCACACGGCTATTTGGGTGAAGTGTCATGCTGTGGTGGTAGATTACTACTCTATCACAATCATTTCTCTCTTCTCTCCTCTCAGGTCTGAGAGAGCATCCCCATACTCCTCCGTCTTTTGAGGATGCGACCACAGCATCCATCGCTACCACTCTCTCTTCAAACAACTCTCTCCCTACCACACCCTTTGATACACCAGAACACCCACGCTTCAGGTACACACACACACAACACTAGAGAACGACCGCAGCAGCAGCAAGCTAGCTCATTTTCTAACGGGAAGGTGCAGTATTCAGAAGTAAGTGAATTGACACAGTGGCCAAAATCAAACTCCTGTTGCAAATATTAAATCAAATTGAATTGTATTTTATTGGTCGCATACACATACAGTTGAAGTCGGAAGGTTACATACACTTAGGTTGGAGTCATTAAAACTCGTTTTTTTTCAACCACTCCACAAATGTCTTGTTAACAAACTATAGTTTTGGCAAGTTGGTTAGGACATCTACGTTGTGAATGACACAAGTAATTTTCCCAACAATTGTTTACAGACAGATTATTTCACTTATAATTCACTGTATCACAATTCCAGTGTGTCAGAAGTGTACATACACTAAGTTGACTGTGCCTTTAAACAGCTTGGAAAATTCCAGAAAATTATGTCATGGCTTTAGAAGCCTCTGTTAGGCTAATTGACATAATTTGAGTCAATTGGAGGTGTACCTGTGGATGTATTTCAAGGCCTACCTTCAAACTCAGTGCTTCTTTGCTTGACATCATGGGAAAATCAAAATAAATCAGCCAAGACTTCAGAAAATAAATTGTAGACCTCCACAAGTCTGGTTCATCCTTGGGAGCAATTTCCAAAAGCCTGAAGGTACCACATTCATCTGTACAAACAATAGTACGTAAGTATAAGCACCATGGGACCACGCAGCCATCATACCGGTCAGGAAGGAGACACGTTCTATCTCCTAGAGATGAACTTACTTTGGTGCAAAAAGTGCAAATCAATCCCTGAACAACAGCAAAGGACCTTGTGAAGATGCTGGAGGAAACAGGTACAAAAGTATCTATATCCACAGTAAAACGAGTCCTGTATCGACATAACCTGAAAGGCCACCCAGCAAGGAAGAAGCCACTGCTCCAAAACCTCCATAAAAAAGCCAGACTACGGTTTGCAACTGCACATGGGGACAAAGATTGTACTTTTTGGAGAAATGTCCTCTGGTCTGATGAAACTAAAATATAACTTTTTGGCCATGATGACCATTGTTATGTTTGGAGGAAAAAGGGGGAGGCTTGCAAGCCGAAGAACACCATCCCAACCGTGAAGCACAGGGGTGGCAGCATCATGTTGTGGGGGTGCTTTGCTGCAGGATGGCATCATGAGGAGGGAAAATTATGTGGATATATTGAAGCAACATCTCAAGACATCAGTCACATTGTCAGTGATGTGTACAACCAGGAACTTGAATCTTTTCACCTTTTAAGCTGTGGCCCCCATCGATGTGGATGGGGGTGTGCTCCCTCTGCTGTCTCCTGAAGTCCACGATCAGCTCCTTCATTTTGTTGACTTTGAGGGAGTGTTTTTTTTCCCTGGCACCACTCCACCAGGGCCCTCATCTCCCTGTAGGCTGTCTCGTCTTTGTTGATAATCATGCCTACCACTGTTGTGTTGTCTGCAAACTTGAATGAATTAGTTGAGTTAATTCACTAATTCACTAATAATAATGCTTGTGTCGAGGTGCCCGGACATTCATGCAATAAGCAAGCTAGCTAAGCAGATGGCTATGTGACCTGTTAGCAAAGATTACGATAACTAACCCTTTCATATGTAGTGTTAGCTAGCTGTTTGATTTTAAAATTGATGCATTAATGCATACATGTCTCTGGGAAATGTTATCATCAAAATGTTCACATTTTATTATATTAAATATTGGCCTAAAATATCGGTATCATCATCAAAATAATATATTTTTCTCTAACACACACACGCTCCTACACCTGTCCCTGTTCTACCCCACAGGAGGCCAACCCACTCTCCACGGGACCGTGAGGGGAGGTAAGCATTCTTATTTCGTACCCTTTCAGTCTTACACATCTCTTCTCATCTGACCATTCTGACTGTAATTGATGGTCCGATGTCACTTCCTGTGCTGTCCCATGTAGTTTCAGGCCACAGCAGGAAGTAGTGGCAGTGCACGAGCAGACCATCACTGTGGCTGTAGAGGTGAAGAGGGAACCTACAACCAGGTACACACACACACACACACACACACACACACACACACACACACACACACACACACACACACACACACACACACACACACACACACACACACACACACACACACATTATCACCTGTCTGACAGCAGTGTTTCTATCTCTGTCACAGTGTGGTTCCAGAGAACCTTCAGGACTCTAAAGTAACAGAGGAGGAAGTCATCACACAGACCACAGCTGCTTCCTCTACACCTCCTTCAACCCCTCCTCCCTCCTCCGCCCCTCCATCCTCCACTCCTCCCTGCTCAGTCCCACCAGCCTCCACTCTCCCTCGTTCCCTTCCACCCTCAGTCCCTTCCTCCTCTGCCCCTCACTCTAACTCCACTCTCCCGTCTTCTTCCACTCGTCCTTTTTCCACCAATCAATCATCAGCTCACATCGCCTCCACCCTTCCACCCTCTGCAGTCCCTCCAGCCTCCAACTCTCCCTCTTCCACCACTCCCGCCTCCACCCTTCCCTCCTCCTCCCCCCATTCTTCCCCCCTCCTGCCAAGCACCCCTCCCTCCTCTCTCCCTCCGAGCCCCCAGGTGACAGCAGAACGCTTTTCGTCCAATCATCTGTCTGTCACCTCGTCCGTCAGCCACAACTCACTGGAGGGGGAGGTTCCAGTCTCAGACATCTACTTTGTAAGTCGCGCGCGTGTGTGTGTGTAACAGTCTTCAGCGTGTGAGTGTATGTGTGTAACAGTCTTCAGCGTGTGAGTGTAGCTCTGAAGCTCTCGTGGTTTACTGGAGTTTTGGATTTCTTACAGTCGGGCAGTAAGGACAGCGTGGTTGATCTATGAGGGTGAGGGTGTATGTAGTTTGCTGTCATCGATCATTGATCATTAATCACAAAGTGTGGCTTGAAAGCATGTGGCAATGTTGGTTACTCTCCCTGCAAGAAAGAGGTTGGATTGAATCCTGAGACACCACATGCCTGATAACAAACATTCTGCTGAAATAGCAACTGGGAGAGAGAACAGTATACAGTGCTAAAAGTCTCTTTTGTGTTGTGTCGTGTGGATTGCATGTTGGCTTGTGGCATGTGTGTTGCTCATGCCTGGCTGATCCATATTAATCCAGTCATGTGATTCCTTCTTATAAATCCCCCAGCCATGGGTTGTCAACAGCAATCTGGCCTGGTGGTTCATTCAACATTATGTTCTTTCCTCATCCATTTTGAATATGTATTATTCCATTCTTCTCCTCATTTTCACTCTCTTCTTCCTCTCTCTCTCTCCACTGTCCCACCCCACCCATGTTGTCACAACATCCTTCTCTCTCTCTCTCTCTCTCTCTCTCTCTCTCTCTCTCTCTCTCTCTCTCTCTCTCTCTCTCTCTCTCTCTCTTTATGTGTCTCTGTCTCTCTTGCTCTCTCCGTTCTCCCTCTATTTCTCTTACTTCCTTTTCCATTTCTCTTCATCTACCCCCCCCCCCCCCCCCCTCCTTACATGTGTGTCTGTGTGTCTTTGTGTATGCACGTGTACGTGTATTATCAGTATGCTGATGGGAGGTATTGGGTGTACTCCCCAGTTCTGGGTCGTAAGAAACTCAACTCAAGCTCTAGCTGCAATGTAAGTCACGGCTGCTGGTTGCACGAGCCATAGTCAGTCGTAGTGTAATGTAAAGTGGTGTAGACTGGTGTCGGCTTCCTTCCCCTCATTCTGAGCTTCTAGAACCCATCTCAAATCGCCCCCTAACATAGACCCTTAGGCACTTTAGATCGGAAAAGATTGGACTAAACAATTAATACCCAACATAGGGTTAGAGGAGCTATTTAGGACTTGTGGAAGGTCTTCTTCCCTAAATGTGCTTTTCTCTCTCTTCCTCCGGTTTCTGCGTATGCTGACCTGTGTGTCTGCTGCCCCTGCTGGTTGGGTGGTGTAACAACAGAATCAGGAGGACAGGAGCTGGGTGTACTCTCCTCTGCACTACGGCTCAGAGTCCAGACCTGGCTCTGACGGGGAGAGCGAGACAGTAAGTGTGCACTTCGTCAATACCCCTACAGAGAAGTTTCCTTCACTCATACCCTAACTCTAACTCGCCCTCTCTCTCAAATGTCTCTTTCTTTTTCTCAACAGTAAGTTGGGTGGAGTCTCCAATGTAAGCGAATCACTTGAGAGGATCGAAGACTACAGTCAGAAGCTGTGAGGCTTTACGAAGCTCCATGAAGCTCTATGAAGCTTCTACGGCATTGTGTAACCCTTGTGGCCCAATCTGCATGTGAAGGCTTGTTTTACCCACATGGAGGGAGAAGGATTCTGTGGGAAAACTTAATAAAATGTTATTTCTCTGCTTTGGCAAACACCTTCCTAACACACACGCACGCTAACACACACGTCTTCACACTCACACACCCTAACGTTGTCCTATATAAGTATGCAACAATAATGTTCCCTTTGCCGCAAAATCAACTCATAAACATGAACGTATGCATAATCTTCGATGGGAGTATTTTGAATAAAACCATATTGCAACCCTTTACAAACATCAGCTAAGGCTGCCCAGAGAGACTATCGTACAGTACTTTAGTTGGTCTTGTTGTGTTAAGAATGATATTTGTCTTTTGTTACCTGTGCTTGTCTTTTGTTACTGGTGCTTGTCTTTTGTTAACTGTGCTGTAATATCATGAATTGAATATCATGTGTTATATTGTCACGGTCAGGTTTTGGACTCCTATGTTTAAATGTTGGAGAGTTTTGTCTTTTTGTGAAGCAAAACCTTTTTTCTCAGTTGTTTCTAATGTTTTGTAGCGTTCACTGGTCTGATGGTGATGGTTGCATATTCAGCTCAGTCAATAATGTAAGTTGTGTTAAAGAATCGTGAACATTTCTGTCTGGAGTTGTGTTGGGCTCCGTGTTCTCACAGGGCGCACACTGAAGTCTTCACAATGGTCATGAAAACCTGAACATTTGATTCCATTACTAGCACTCTAAAACTATCATTTTGTAAATGTTTTTTTGAAACCATATCGCTGTCATTGTTTTACATTGAAATGTTACGTTTGAGTAATTTAGCAGAAGCTCTTATCCAGAGCAACTTACAATTAGTTAGTGCATTCGTGTTAAGACAACCAGGTGGGACAATCGCATATCATATGCATAGTAAGGACACTTTTCCGTGATAAAGGAGCTATCTGCAAAGTCGGAGCTAGAAAGGGGGGGTCAAGTGGAAGTGTTGGTTCAGTTGATTTATTTGTTGAATTATTTGTTTCCTCTATTGCTGGGGAATGTCATTTTTGTATATAGATATACTGAACAAGTGTGATATAAGATCATATAAGTGTGTTATTATTGTTTACTGAGAAATATTCCCCTGATCAGTTTCCTTTTTTAAATTCATTTTGATCAAATGGGCCAGGGTAGGTGTAATATAACATATAGTAATATATGCCATTTAGCCGACGCTTTAATCCTAAACGATTTACAGTCATGCATGCATTTTTACTGATGGGTGGCGCCAGCGGGAATCAAACCCACCACCCTCGGAGTTGCAAGCGACTGAGGCGCACAGGACCGACACAGTGTGTTGAACTTCAGCGTAACTTTAAAAAATAATAATATGATTATCATTATGTTTTAAATACTAAGTTATATGAGGTCCATACACTCCTCAGTAGTTCTATAATGTCATTCTTCAGCATCTAAGAAGAAAAAAATATATTTTGTGAATTGTAAATAGCGTGTGTGCGTGGGTGACAAAGAGCCAAAGGGTTGGCGAGGAAAAGAGGATATTGCACTTTGTCCTGGTCAATAATATAAAACATCAAGGGTAAAAAAAGATTACAAAATTGTTCCAGTCCAGGGAACTTTAAAGGCTTTAAACATTACTGTAACATTTAATCAATGTCCATCCTTCTAAGGTGCAATCTGTATGTTATCTGGCCCACTGTGGCAACCAGACAAAGGAAAAAACACAATTGAACTGAAACAAAACACAAAGAAAATATATATAAATTGTCAATGATACTGTACTTGTACGACTTCATCATCAATCCCCCGAAAAGTGTAACCCTTGAAGTCAAATCAATGGCTGTGTGTAAAGTGTTTTGACAAGGAGTTAGAGCTTATCATCACTGAGTAAAAATTTAATAATATCTTGTGTAAGAATTATTAAATTAAATCTCTCACTTAACAGGATCGGTGGGTGCCCCATGGGACGGTTGAGCTAACGTAGGCTAATGCGATTAGCATGAGGTTTTAAGTAGAAGAACATTTCCCAGGACATAGACATATCTGATATTAGCAGACAGCTTAAATTCTTGGTAATCTAACTGCACTTTCCAATTTTCAGTAGCTATTACAGTGAAAGAATACCATGCTATTGTTTGAGGAGAGTGCACAATGTTGAACTTGAAAAGTTATTAATAAACCAACTAGGCACATTTGGGCAGTCTTGATACAAAATTTCGAACAGAAATACAATGGTTCAATGGATCAGTCTAAAACTTTTCACATACACTGCTTCCATCTAGTGGCCAACATCTGAATTGCGCCTGCGCTGGAATAATATATTATGGCCTTTCTCTTGCATTTCAAAGATGATGGTACAATTCTTTTTTTTTAAAACGTTTTTTTTTTCTTTGTATTATCTTTTACCAGATCTATTGTGTTTTATTCTCCTATATTACTTTCACATTTCCACAAACTTCAAAGTGTTTCCTTTCAAATGGTACTAAGAATATGTATATCCTTGCTTCATGTCCTGAACTACAGGCAGTTTGATTTGGGTAAGTCATTTTAGGTGAAAATTGAAACAAAGGGAGCGGATCCTTAAGACGTTCCTTTGAACTTGTTATGGAAAATAATGTCTGATATTTATTTATTTGCACGGGGTTGCAAATACTTGACGAATCTGACCCATAGAGGTACTATATTCAGGGACGACTCCAGGCATAAGAAACATAAGCGGTCACTTAGGGGCCGCTTGGGGACCCCCCAAACAATATTGTGTTTTGGGGGGAGTTCAGGGTCTCGACTTACTGTTGAGAGTTAGAATAGTAGACAAGGAGCAATTTCCACGTTTGGTTGTACATCCACAGTTTTTCTCGTCACTGACTGTCATTCAATTAGCCATGCTGGCTAACAAGAGTCTATTCAGCTATCTAAACTTAGTAATCATGTCCGAATACCAACCAGGACACGGTTTCCCAAAAGCATCTAAAGGCTAAATTAATCGTTAGACCCTTCGTAGGAGCATCATTAAAACTCTGAGCTGTTTCCCAAAACCATCATTATTAATGTTTCACTTGAAAACGCTTGTAATCTAACACCTGCCTCAGAGCACTTGTAGAACAGGAAAGTGTGTCGCTAGACTGCATAAAAAAACGAAACAGTAATCGGCTTATTTGAATCATATTGATATACATTTCATGTTCAATCAATTGAGTTCTATTTTGCTACTTGTAGGCTACTGTCTATAATTTGTTTCAATATATTTCATGATGTGTAGCCTGTGATGTGCCAAATCGGTAATTTCTTGCATTTTAATTTGGTAAGCATTAGAATAAGCCGCCCCAATATTTGCATCCGTATGTGGTAATATCTCTGGAGGTGATCCGTCATCAGTATTGTGAAATAATTCTGATGTTCAGGTGAGATTTGAATGGAAAAAGCTGATCTGAGAGCAGCGCTGCCTTTAGATCCTATCAGTATCAGTACATGCTCCAACAACGCACTTAACAAACATTCCTTCTGCATGGTGTTTTGGGAAACGTTACGTTTTCAGCCATTGTAGGAAAGATGCATCTTTAAAACACTTGGAAGCCTAAGTTCCAGGGCTATCAGGAAAGTGGGCCCAGGTATGCAGGGCACGTGCCCAGGGGCCCTGACGTGCCCAGGGGCCCTGACCTCCAGGGGTTCCCCATTGATTTGATTTTGTTCGTCACTCTCATTTAGGGCTGTTGCGGTGACCATGTTACCACCACACCTGCAGTTGAGTCATGACCGCAGTAGAATTCTATGTGACCATTGAGTCACTGTAATCTCCTTTTATGCATTCTGGGCATGCGTTAATCAAATCAAACTTTATTTGTCACATGCGCCGAATACAACAAGTGTAGACCTTACCATGTAATGCTTACTTACAAGCAGCAGTGCAGTAACACAATAAAATAACAATAAAGAGGCTATATATAGGGGGTACCGGTACCGATTAGTTGAGGTAATTTGTAATGTAGGTAGGTGTGAAGATAATAAACAGCAAGGAGCAGCTGTGTACAAAACAAATGGAAGGGGGGGGTCAATGTAAATAGTCCAGGGGGCCATTTGATTAATTGTTCAGCAGTCTTATGGCTATAGGGGTAGAAGCTGTTAAGGAGCCTTTTGGTCCTAGACTTGGCGCACCGGCACCGCCTGCCGTGCTGGAGCAGAGAAAACAGTCTATGACTTAGGTAATAATACCTAACTCGCTAATGATCATCAGGTCGCTAATGGTCTGGTTCTCAGGGCTCTATTGTCCCTCTCACCACTCTTACATCAATGCAAATGTAACCGAAAATCACATCAAACACTTATCATCAAAAAAGTATGTGCTTTTAAACCTCATCTCACTGTTTGAAGAAAGAACATGAACAACAGGTTTGAAACTGAGCGGAAAACATGGTCATTGTGGTTTCATTGTGGATGTTGTTTCAAAGCCTAACTCAACAGAATGGACAGTGCTTTCTAAGGTGATGATAAAATCATAACACAAGATATGCATATTAGAGCTTACAGTTACTTCCACTGGAATCTTCTATAAATAAATAACTTTAACTTACGGCTCTCTTCTGATGTCGGTAACAATTCTGTGATGTCCATCACTCCAGTGGGTAGCTGGCTAGCATCACTCCGGCTGGTAGCTAGCTCCATCAATTGAACTCACGGTAATCCCGAAGGCGAAATGACACATCGGTGGTATGGAACAATCGTCTTCCAGAACTAGCACGTCCTCTTTCTCCCACGATACTCCGACAGAAGTTACTTTCTGAATTTGTCTCCTCTCTACTCGTTATTATTCTCTAACTCTCTCCTCCTTTTGCAACACACTTGCCCACACACTCACTCGTGCCACCTCTCCCCAGGACCTTTCAGAGCCGGCGGTGATGTCACCTGCCTCATAGTAGTCTTGGAAAGTCCCTGAACAAAACGGCAAAAGCCATATCCCTAGACTCCGCCACATTCCCCCCTGCAAAACCCTGCCAAGCCCGAGTACCTCTGAACACAGAAAACAACAATTCACATGCTTGACCTTGCAGTGCACATTAACTTCTACAGGTTTCAAGTTTCGGTATCACGGGATCAGGATAAGACATAGCCTTCCTAAACCTCACAGGCAATGCACTCCTAGAGCTCCTCGTTGACCGTCGGGGACCCTCCAACGCCTCATTCGCTGTGTGCATGCTTTCTTCCTCCTCAGGGGGTGCCTCATCTTCCCCTGACATCAACTCAGGCTCTTCTATGCCTACTTCCGTTTGCAGCACCCCTGCTGGCACATCCACATGACCGTCCTGGGGCAGTGCTCTCAACATGTCATGCATCGTACGATTTAACCTTTCACACTGACCATTTCCCTGAGAGTGGTAGGGGCTACTGCGACTTTTACCGATACCATAGAGATTGCAGAGTTCCTTGATCACATTGGCCTCGAAAAACCTCCATTGGTCAGAATGCAATCTTGCTGGACAACCATAGTATTTGATCCAATACTGCAACACAGCATTAGCCGTAGTGTGAGCTGTCTGGTTCTTTGTCGGCACTGCTATGTTGAACTTGGTAAACATGTCTGTTAAGACCAAGACATTCTCAAATCCATCTGTTGTCCTCTCCAACAGTGTGAAGCCCATGGGCACAACCTCTCTTGGTGCCATCACGTTGCTGCAAGTCATGCATTCCCTTTGCATGGGGAACACATCACTATCCAAGGCACAGCGTTTACATTGTTTCACCCATGTCTGGACAGTCTTCAGCATACCAGGCCAGAAGTAGCTCTTATGCATTATCGCAAAGGTGTTCCTTTCTCCAAAGTGACCTCATGGTCGTGCTTCGCTTCATACGCCTGGAACTGCAGTGGTTCTGGCACTACCACCTGCCACATTTCCTCTCCATCTCTAGGATCTAGGAGCCTTCTGAAGAGAACCCCTTGGCCTTACTCATTTGCCTAGAAGAACCCTGGCAGACTCCTGAATAGCTAATTAAAGGGTTACCCAGACCCCTCTTTTTACTCTGCTGCTACTCTCAGTTTACTATCTATGCATAGTCACTTTAACTCTACCTAAATGTAAATATTGCCTCAATTACCTAGACTAACCGGTACCCCCGCACATTGACCTTGTACCGGTACCCCCTGTATATATCCTCACTACTGTTATTTTACTGCTGCTCTTTAATTATTTGTTATTTGTTATTTAAATGGTTCACTTATCTAGGCTTTACTTAACACTTATTTTTCGTAAAACTGCATTGTTGGTTAATAAGGGCTTGTAAGTAAGCATTTCACTGTAAGGTCTACACCTGTTGTATTCGGTGCATGTGACAAATTACATTTGATTTGATTTGATTAGCGTAGCCTACCAAACATGAGTAACAAATGAACCAGCAGGAAAGTGGCCTCCATTCGCTTATTTGAGTGCATACGGATAGTTTTTTCTCTTGCCTCTGTTCCTGCCCATTTGATAACGGACCATTCTAAATCAAAACACATTTTACATATTAGTAAAGACACGATTAAAATGAGAATAGTCTGATGGGTGAAAATATGATGAATTGATGAGAGAACAGCGTGTGCAGCCTGAGGCAAGGAACAGAGCGCAGGCTCTTTTTTTCAACTTTCTAAAATGATCACTGGCCTATAGTCCATCAAGCAGCCCATATATCGTAAGATTTCTAAGGCATTCTAAGGTTCGTATCATCCACAACTAAAGTCGCCAAATAACTTTAAATCTAGCATATAAGACCTGTTTCAAACAATCAATTTTATGCTGAACATAGTCACTTCATATGCGCACTCTCGCTCTCGAATGGGAAACATATCCTTTCTATTTTATTCAGGTAAGTTCAATTATATCCTTCTTACTATAAAATCATATAATATCAAATAATGGCACGGGATGGGGCGTAGGGCATTACCAGATAACATACAGTACAACTCATATTCTGTTCTTCTGAAATACCTGTTCTTCATATCATAATGTTTCTTTAGACCTGCCTAAAATTAATAATGGATTTATTGTGGTGGTGTACATTCAATTGATTTATTTTTTAAATGTAGATGGACCAAAGGCGTGCATCAGTAGCTGCTATGCATGGAGGCCTGGAGATGCTAAATGTGTATATGTTCATTAATGGTCCGTGAGATCGCCAGTCTTTTGCATGACAATAACCATCTCAGATATAATTAACATGGCATAAGTCATGGCAAAATGTGTAGAATTGCAGGACATTTGCTGTAAAACTGCAAATTGTTCTCTCTGCCCCATGGCAAAATATGTCAAATTGCAGAAAAACTGGCTTTAAAACTGCAACAAACAAAAAAAATCATGGTAAACTGGGTACAATTGCAGGAAATTAGATGCAAAATTGCAAAAATTCTCTGCGCTGGCAGAATTTGCAGAATAGCATGCGTTGTAGAATTTATACATTTTATCTCTGCCCCATGGCAAAATGAGTAGAATTACGTGAAATGTGTTCATACAATTGCTAAATGTTCTCTCTGCCGCATGGCAAAATGTGTAGAATTGCAGAAAACATGCTTTAAAACGGCAACATTTTCTTTTTTTAACTGACCTGCAGTAGTTCAAGATCATTTCACGGGGCATACAGGATACCAATCTGTGTTAGGGTAGTTTTGCCACTAGGTGGCAAAGTTGTACCGTTTAGGAGAGTTGAGTTTATTGACATTACTGTAACTCTATTGCAAAATTCGATTGAACAATTGTTTTTCATTTCCCATACAGTATGATGATTTTCTGCTTGTGTTCTTGAGTGTTTGTGTGTGTTTTCTGATTTGCCCTTTTTCTTGTTCCCTGGAGAGACTTTCCTTTTCCATTCTGAAACCTTGATCTCACACACACACACACACACACACACACACACACACACACACACACACACACACACACACACACACACACACACACACACACACACACACACACACACACACACACACACACACACACACACACACACACACACACACACACACACACACACACACACACACACACACACAGGAGAGCACACACAAAGCACAGTTTGATGGTGTATTTCTTTAGTGCTAAAATAAAATGTCTGCCTTGGGTCGATATGACTCAACCTCACTCAATCTAGAGGCTTGTTTATAATCTCAGGCAGCACACACACATTTCTATTTCTGTTTTATGTTTGCCTACAGTACTCTCCACCTCTACCACAGAAGGGGAAAACAAGAGCAAAAGATGAAATCCATGAGATATGTGTGTGTGTGTGTGTGTGCGTGTGTGTGCATGCATACATGTACTTGTTTTCCTACATTATCAGGACCCCAATGTCCTAACATTTCCCCCGAATGTACTGAAAAGGTAGGAAAACCAGAACCTTTTTGAAAAGTCTGGACTTTTTTCAGGTCCTGAATGCTATTATAAGCATAAGGGTTAGGTTTAGATTTTTTGGTGTTAGGGTTAGGTTTAAGGTTAGGTTTAGGTTTATGTTGAAGGTTAGGTTATGGGTTAGGTTTAAGGTTAGGTTTATGGTTCCGGGTTAGGGAAAATAAGATGGCGCCAGAGAAGATGGCTGATGTTTTTCCATGCTCCTTACCAAATGTGTTTTTTTGTTCGTTTTTTTGCAACTTATTTTTTTAACTTATTCTGTACATAATGTTGCTGCTACCATCTCTTATGACCGAAAACTACTTCTGGACATCACAACAGCGATTACTCACCACGAATTGGCAGTAGCTTTTTTCTCCTTTGACGAGTCCGACAAGCCCGACGTGAACGTCATACTGCTTTCCCGGGAACAGGCCCCAGATAATAGCCACTTGAATAATGTTCCATATCTAGCATTACTCATCTCGTGTACAAACTGCACTCCACACTAATCTACGGTATCTTAGTCACTTTTAAATTGTGTTTACATATTGCATCCCCCATTTCATATATACATATTTATATACTGTATTGTATTCTATTCTACACCACTGACAGCCATCTCCAGCACATCAGAGGCTGCTGCCTATAGACATAGATTAGGAATCACTGGCCACTTCAAGGAAATGAAACACTAGCCACTTTAATAATGTCTCCGTATCTTGCATTTGTAACGGATGTGAAATGGCTAGCTAGTTAGCGGGTACGCGCTAGTAGCATTTCAATCAGTTACGTCACTTACTCTGAGACTTTAAGTAGGGTTGCCCCTTGCTCTGCAAGGGCCGCGGCCTTTGTGGAGCGATGGGTAACGATGCTTCGTGGGCGACCGTTGTTGATGTGTGCAGAGGTTCCCTGGTTCGCGCCCGTGTCGGGGCGAGGGGACGACGTAAAGTTTATACTGTTACACATTACTCATCTCAGATGTGTAAACTGTACTTTATACTATTCTAGGGTATCTTAGTCACTTTAAATGTTTGTAAATATTGCATTACCCATCTCATATGTACACTACCGTTCAAAAGTTTGGGATCACTTAGAAATGTCCTTGTTTTTGAAAGAAAAGCTATTTTTTGTCCGTTAAAATAGCATCAAATTAATCAGAAATACAGTGTAACATTGTTGATGTTGAAAATGACTATTGTACTTGGAAATGGCAGATTTTTTATGGAATATCTACATAGGCGTACAGAGGCCCATTATCAGCAACCATCACCCCTGTGTTCCAATGGCAAGTTGTGTTAACTAATCCAAGTTAATAATTTTAAAAGGCTAATTGATCGTTAGAAAACCCTTTGCAATTATGTTAGCACAGATGAAAACTGTTGTGCTGTTTAAAGAAACAATAAAACTGGCCTTCTTTAGACTAGTTGAGTATCTGGAGCATCAGCACAGCCTCAAAATGGCCAGAAACAAAGCACTTTCTTCTGAAACTCGTCAGTCTAATCTTGTTCTGAGAAATGAAGGTTATTCCAATGCCAGAAATTGCCAAGAAACTGAAGATCTCGTACCACGCTGTGTACTACTCCCTTCACAGAACAGTGCAAACTGGCTCTAACCAGAATAGAAAGAGGAGTGGGAGGCCCCGGTGCACAATTGAGCAAGAGGACACGTACATTATAGTGTCTAGTTTGAAAAACAGACGCCTCACAAGTCCTCAACAGCTTCATTAAATAGTACCCGCAAACACCATTCTCAACGTCAACAGTGAAGAGGTGACTCCAGGAGGCTAGACTCCCGTACATACCCCCAAGCAGAAGCCATGGATTACAGGCAACATCCGCACTGAGCTAAAGGCTACCGCTTTCAAGGAGCAGGACTCTAACCCGATTGTAAGAAATCGCGCTATCCCCTCCGACGAACCATTACACATGCAAAGCATCAATACGGGACTAAGATCGAATTGTACTACACGGGCTCCGACAGTCGTCGGATGTGCCAGGGCTTGCAAACCATTACAGACTAAAAAGAGAAGCACAGCCGAGAGCTGCCCAGTGACACGAGCGTATCAGACAGGCTGAACTACTTCTATGCTCGCTTCGAGGAAAATAACACTGAAACATGCATGAGAACACCAGCTGTTCCGGACGACTGTGTGATCACGCTCTCTGTAGCCGATGTGAGCAAGACCTTTAAACAGGTCAACATTCACAAGGCTGCAGGGCCAGACAGATTACCAGGACGTGTACTGCAAGCATGCGCTGATCAACTGGCAAATGTCTTCACTGACATTTTCATCCTCCCCCTGTCCGAGTCTGTAATACCATCATGTTTTAAGCAGACCACCATAGTCCCTGTGCACAAGAACACTAAGGTAACCTACCTAAATGACTACCGACCCGTAGCACTCACGTCCGTAGCCATGAAGTGCTTTGAAGGGCTGGTCATTGCTCACATCTACACCATTATCCCAGAAACCCTAGACCCACTCCAATTTGCATATCGCCCTAACAGATCCACAGATGATGCAATCTCTATTGCACTCCACACTGCCCTTTCCCACCTAGACAAAAGGAACACCTATGTGAGAATGCTATTAATTAACTATTGCTCAGTGTTCAACACCATAGTGCCCTCAAAGCTCATCACTAAGCCAAGGACCCTAGGACTAAACACTTCCCACTGCAACTGGATCCTGGACTTCCTGACCGGCCGCCCCAGGTGGTAAGGTTGGGTAACAACACATCTGCCACGCTGATCCTCAACACAGGGGCCCCTCAGAGGTACGTGCTCAGTACCATCCTGTACTCCCTGTTCACTCATGACTACACAGCCAGGTATGACTCCAACACCATCATTAAGTTTGCCGATGACTCAACAGTGGTAGGCCTAATCACCGACAACGACGAGACAGCCTTAAGGGAGGAGGTCAGAGACCTGGCCGTGTGGTGCCAGGACAACAACCTTTCCCTCAACGTGATCAAGACAAAGAAGATGATTGTGGACTATAGGAAAAGGAGGATGAGCACGCCCCATTCACATCGACAGGCTGTAGTGGAGCAGGTTTTGTGAGCTTCAAGTTCCTTGGTGTCCACATAACCAATAAACTAACATGGTCCAAGCACACCAAGACAGTCGTAAAGAGGGCACGACAAAACCTATGCCCCCTCAGGAGACTGAAAAGATTTGGCATGGGTCTTCAGATCCTCAAAAGGTTCTACAGCTGCACCATCGAGAGCTTCCTGACTGGTTGCTTCACTGCCTGGTATGGCAACTGCTCGGCCTCTGACCACAAGGCACTACAGAGGGTAGTGTGTACGGCCCAGTACATCACTGGGGCCAAGCTTCCTGCCATCCAGGACCTCTACACCAGGCGGTGTCAGAGGAAGGCCCGACAAATTGTCAAAGACTCCAGCCACCCTAGTCATAGACTGTTCTCTCTGCTACCACACGGCAAGCGGTACCGGAGTGCCAAGTCTAGGTCCAAGAGGCTTCTAAACAGTTACCAACCACAAGCCATAAGACTCCTGATCATCTAATCAAATGACTACCCGGACTATTTGCATTGCTGCTGCTCTTTACTTACTTGTTCCTTTTATTTCTTATTATTTTTCATAGTTTTTTAACTGCATTGTTGGTTAGGGGCTTGTAAGGAAGCATTTCACTGTATTTGGCGCATGTGACTAATACAATTTGTTTTGATTTGACATTTAAGGAAAACAAAGCTCTGTGTGTGTGTGTGTGTGTGTGTGTGTGTGTGTGTGTGTGTGTGTGTGTGTGTGTGTGTGTGTGTGTGTGTGTGTGTGTGTGTGTGTGTGTGTATATGTGTGTGTGTGTGTGTGTGTCATTGTAGGTGTGTGTGTGAGTATTTCATATTTATTAGGCTCCCCAATGTTGCCGAGGCATTTAGCAGACGCTCTCATCCAGTGCGACCCACAGCCAGTGGGGTCGCTCTAAGATAGCCAGGGGAGACAATCACACATTACAATGGTATTCAACCACGTATCACATACATAATACAATGCAAAATACAATACAAAATACATAAAGGTGTCTGTGTGTCCCTGTCGTGCCATAAGGTGTTCTTTTATCAGTTTTTTTATGTGTTTGTATTGCAAGCTTGAGTTACCTGGGGTGGCAGAGAGTTCCATTTAGTCATAAGTCTATTTAATACTGTGTGTTTCCCAGCTTGTGTTCTGGACCTGGGGACTGGGAAAAGACCTCTGGTTGCATGTCTTGTGTGGTACCGATGAGTGTCCAAACTGTGTACCAACTGCTTGAACAGACAGTTTGGTACTTTTAACCCATCAACACCTCGCACAATGACCAATAGTAATGCAGTCAATCTGTCCTAAACTTTGAGCAAGGAGAGATTGACATGCATGTCATTGACATTCGCCCTCTGTGTACATCTAAGTGCAATAAGTGCTGCTCTGTTCTGGACCAACTGCAACTTGCCTATGTACTTCTTTGCCGCACATGATCACACAACTGGACAGTAGTCCAGGTGCGACAATACTAGGGCCTGTAGGACCTGTCTGGTTGACTGAGATATCAAGAAAGCAGAGCAATGCCTTATCATGGACACACCTCTTCCCATTTTAGCAACCATTTAGTCTATGTGTTAAAGAACCATGATAGCTTGCTATCTAGGGTAACACCCAGCAGTTTAGTCTCCTCAACTTGCTCAATTGCCACATGATTCTGTAATAGATCTAGAGGAGGTTTAGGGTTGAGCGAGTGATTTGTCCCCAAAATTATGCTTTTAGTTTTTAAGATATTTAGCACCAGCCTATTGCTAGTTACCCATTCTAAAACTGACTGGAGCTCTATGTTAAGGCTGTCAGTTTTTATTTTACTGTTGCAGCCGATATGGATACTATTGAGTCATCAGCATACATGGACACACAAGCTTTATTCAAGGTCAATGGAAGGTCATTAGTAAAAACAGAAAACAATAATGCCCAAGCCGGCTGCCCTGCGGTACACCACAATCAAACAAATTTGCATTAGAGAAGTAAACCCTCTGTGTTCTATTGGATAGGAAACTCTCAATCCATGATAAGGCAGAGGATGTTAATCCATAACACCAACGTTTTGTCAGCAATATGTTATGATCAATTAAATCAAAAGCTGTACTGAAGTCTAACAAAACAGCTCCCACAATCTTATTATTATAAATTTATTTCAGCCAATCATTAGTAATTTGTGTCAGTGCTTAGCATGTAGAGTGACATTCCCTATAAGCATGCTGAAAGTCTGTTGGTAATTTGTTTACTGTAAAATGACATCTATTTGGTTGAGCAAAAAAGCGAAAAGTGAAAGTAGTGGTAGATTGGCCTCAACCTACGTCCAGGGTGCAGTTACAACGTTTCCTGGGTTTCGCTAACTTCTACCGCTGTTTAATTCGGGGCTACAGCACCCCCATCTCTGCACTCACCTCTCCCAAAGTACCGTTCACATGGTCTCCAGCTGTCGACAGAGCCTTTGTGGACCTGAAGCATCGGTTCACCACCCATCTTTGTCCATCTGGACCTGTCCCATCAATTTGTGGTAGAGGTTGATGCTTCTGACTTTGGAGTTGTTGCCATCCTGTCCCAGCAATCTGCCCAGGACCAAAAGCTTCATCCCTGTGCTTTCCTGTTCCATCATCTCAATCCTTAAGAGAGGAACTACGGCGTAGGCAACCAAGAACTCCTGGCAGTCAAGATGGTGTTGGAAGAGTGGAGGCACTTGCTGGAAGGAGGAGAACAGACATTCTTGGTCTGGACCGACCATAAAAATGTGGAATATCTCTGTATAGCCAAGCGCCTTAACTCCAGGCAGGCCCGGTGGGCTCTCTTGTTTA
Source organism: Salvelinus fontinalis (assembly GCF_029448725.1). Lineage (NCBI taxonomy): Eukaryota > Metazoa > Chordata > Actinopteri > Salmoniformes > Salmonidae > Salvelinus > Salvelinus fontinalis. Next base: position 38,463,882 of record NC_074690.1, read on the forward strand.
CAATATTCAATTTCACCATTTCCTACCGCCCTAGGTTCAAGAATGTGAAGCCTGACGCCCTCTCCCGCCTATACAGTTCCTCTCCCACACCCTCGGTCTCCGAAACCAATCTCCCTACCTCATGCCTTGCAGCCTCAGAGGGTTGGGGGATTGAGACCCTGGTTCGCAAGGCACAACATTCCCAGCCTGGACCTGAAGGCGGCCCGGGCTAACCGGCTGTTTGTCCCTAACTCAGTCCAGTCCCGGGTCTTGAAATGGGCTCATTCCTCCAGGCTGACCTGTCATCCAGGTTCCCGCCATACCCTAGCATTCCTCCGACAACGTTTTTGGTGGCCCACAATGGTTCCTGAGGTCTCTGCCTTTGTCGCCGCATGGACAGTGTGTGCTCAGAAAAAGACTCCATGGCAAGTTCCTTCTGGCCTTCTTCAGCCACTACCGGTCCCTCATCATCCTTGGTCCCATATCTCTCTGGACTATGTCACTGGGCTTCCCCCGTCTGATGGCAACACCGTCTTTCTGTCGGTGGTGGATCGGTTTTCAAAGGCTGCTCATTTCATCCCTCTCCCCAAACTTCCCTCTGCCAAGGAAACGGCCCAGCTCATGGTGCAGCACGTCTTCTGGAACCATGGATTCCCGGTGGATATGGTTTCTGACCGGGGTCCTCAGTTTTCGTCTCAGATCTGGAAGGCATTCTGCACCCTTATTGGATCATCGGCCAGCCTATCCTCCAGATTCCATCCCCAGTCGAACGGCCAGTCGAGGCGAGCTAACCAGGACCTGGAGACCACCCTAAGATAACAGATCTCAACCAACCCCACTACCTGGAGTCGACAACTGGTCTGGGTGGAGTATGCCCGGAACACCCTTCCCTGTTCAGCCACGGGACTCTCCCCTTTCGAGTGCTCCGTGGGATACCAGACTCCACTCTTCCCAGAGCAAGAACCGGAAGTCAGCTTACCCTCGGCCCAGATGTTCATCTGCCTCTGTCAATGTACCTGGAGAAGAGCTCGGGTAGCACTTCTCAAGACCAACTCCAGGTCTCGTCGACAAGCGGACCGCCGCAGGTCTCCAGCCTCGCGCTACCGCATTGGGCAGAGGGTATGGCTGTCCACACGGGACCTGCCCCTTCGGGTAGAGTCCCGCAAACGGTTCCCCCATTTCATTGGTCCTTTTCCTATCTCTGGAGTCCTTATTTCCCCTGCTGTCCATCTCTTGTTACCCCATACCCTCCATATTCACCCTACTTTCCATGTGTCTAGGATTAAGCCCGTGTCTCACAGTCCTTCGTCTTCTGTCAGTCATTTGTCCCCCCCCCTCCCCGTGTCATTGATGGCCATCCGGCTTACACTGTAAAACGCCACCTGGGTGTTCGACCACGGGGCAAGGGTTTCCAGTACCTGGTTGACTGGGAGGGTTAATGCCCGGAGGAGAGGTGCTGGGTTCCCACTAGAGACATCCTGGATCCAGCCCTCATCACCGACTTCCACCGCCAACACCCCGGTCAACCAGGTATGCACCCAGGTAGGACGCCAGGTGGCGGTCCTAGAGGAGGTGTACTGTCGTACCCTGATCTGGTTCACCTGTCCTTGTGATTGTCTCCACACCCTCCAGGTGTCGCTTATTATCCCCGGTGTATTTATCCCTGTGTTTCCTGTCTCTCTGTGCCAGTTCATCTTGTTTGCCATGTCAACCAGCGTTTTTCCTTGCTCCTATTTTTCCCCGTCTCTGTTTGTTTCTAGTCCTCCTGGTTTCGACCCTTGCCTGTTCTGTCTCCGAACCCGCCTGCCTGACCACTCTGCATGTCCTGACTCCGAACCCGCCTGCCTGACCACTCTGCCTGATCTGACTACCAGCCTGCCTATCCCCTTGTACTGTTTTGGACTCAGATCTGGTTTCTGACCCCTGCCTGGCCTGACCTCGAGACTGCCTATAGACTGGTACTGTTTGGACTCTGACCTGGTTTATGAACTCTCGCCTGTCCCTGACCTGCCTTTGCCTACTCCCTTTGTTACAATAAATATCGGAGCTCTACCGCATGCCTCCTGTGTCTGCATTTGGGTCTCGCCTCGTGCCCTTATACCGTTATGCATGAATATGAAGGCTCAGCATTTGTTGTTTGCATACATGCCTAAATTCACTAATCTTGTCAACAAAAACGTGGTTGTCAATATCAAAGGGTTTTGTTATGAATGAGCCATCAGCCTCAATGAAGGATGGAGCTGAGTTAGCTTTTGTGCCTAGAATTTCATTTAAGGTACTGCAGAGCTTTCCACTATCATTCTTTATATAATTTATCTTTGTTCCATGGTATAGTTTTTTCTGATTTTTGTTTAGTTTAGTTAGTTGATTTCTCAATTGACTGTATGTTTGCCAGTCTGCTGTGCTGCCTGACTTATTTGCCATTCCCTTTGCCTCTCCCCTCTCAGCCATACAGTTTTCTCAGTTCATCATCTATCCATGGGGATTTGGCAGTTTTAACAGTCAGTTTCTTCATGTGCCTGTCAGTAAGCGGAAGAAGCAATTTCATAAATGCTTCAAGTACTATGTCAGGATGTTCCTCATTACACATTTCAGACCAACAAATATTTTTCACATTTTCAACATAGGAATCAATGCAAAACCTCTTGTATGATTGTTTATACACAATCTTATGTCCAGTCTTTGAAAAAAAATTTTTTTCTAGATTTTGCAATTATATTATGATTAATACATCCAATGGGTGTGGATACTGCTTTAGAGTAGATTTCTGCAGCATTAGTAAAGATGTGGTCAATACACGTGGAGGATTTAGCTCCTGTGCTGTTTTTAAATCCCCTGGTAGGTTGACTGATAACCTGAACCAGGTTGCAGGCACTGGTTACAGTTTGAAGTGGACAACTTGACGAAAGCCAGTCAATATTTCAATCACCCGGAAAATATACTTCTATGTTGATATCACATACATTATCAAGCATTTCACACATATTATCAAGATACTGACTGTTAGCACTTGGTGGTCTATGGCAGCTTCCCACAAGAATGGGCTTTAGGTGAGGCAGCACTTGACATCAGATCATCTCTAAACTTTACACGAATATGACTCTGAGTGTGTGTGTGTGTGTGTGTGTGTGTGTGTGTGTGTGTGTGTGTGTGTGTGTGTGTGTGTGTGTGTGTGTGTGTGTGTGTGTGTGTCATTGCGGGTGTTAACTCAGCCCTGTCTTGCCATAATGGAATCTCTGATGGACAGGGATCACAGGCTGCTGGTCCAATCTTCTCCTTTAATGAAAACAAGATTCCTATTTCTCTTCTCTCTTTCTCTCGCTCCCCCATTCTCTCTTTTCATCTCTTCTCTATCATAGATTCTAACTCATGTTTTGTTGAGAAAGAGACATAAAACATATTGTTGGAAAGCAAGGAAGAAATATGATGGACGCCTTCTAAGAAAGACAATAAACCCTACATGTAGAAATGGCTAATTATATGGTGCAGTAAGTCAATGAGTCTGGGAAGAAAATACACTGAATGCCCACGAGGCTTTGTAGAGGCATAAAAAGTATGAGAGAGACAGAGAGAGACAGAGGAAATACTATGGGCAAAATGCTGGGTAGACTACTGGGTTAAAAAAACACAGAGAAACAGGGACAGGTTCAAGAACCTTGAGAGAGTGCAGGAGGGGCAAAGAGGGGGGGGGGGGACTAAAGTGGTTCAGAGAGAGAGGGAAGGTGAAGAATGATTGCAGTGTTTTTGTGGCAGTTATCGGAAGCTGATCAGAGTGCCTTGGGGTTGGTTCGGGAATTTGGGATGAGGTCTGGATAGCATCACATTGGCCCAGGAAACACACGCCGCTTGCCACCGCCGAGGTCTCTTCCTGCTCTGTGACGTTGTAACTTCCTTCTGGTGGCGCTCTCCGGACATCCATGGCTGTCATCACGGCCTGGTTGTCATCACGGCGATTGGTGTTTATTTACATTTTCAAGGCATGGAGTGTGTGTGCGCGTATGTGTGTATGTCTGTCTGTGCAGCACCACTAAGCTTCCAAACAGTCTATCTTGTCCTAGTATCAGTGACCTTTTTGACCTGTTCTTTATCCTTGCCATGTTGTGCAGTATGCTTCATTCTCTCTGAACTGAAGGTACCTCTCCCCCAATTTCACACACCACCGGTCCTATGAGTATTTCTCTCTTTTCTCATCGCTCTCTATCCCCTTAGATTCCCTTTGTGTGTGTGTGTGTCTCTCCCCCTCTTCTTCTCTTCCTGTCCCCACAACTACTTTCTCCTGCCAGACGTCCAGACACAAGCCCTCTGTCATCACCTTGTCAAAACAGTTTTAAACTCAGACAGACACCATCCCATGCTGAAGACTCCATTCTCTTTCTCTTTTCCTCGTTCTCTTCATCAGTTGTGAAGGTTTTCAAATGTATTGGTTGGGTGTCAGTGTGTTTTTGCCAGGTTTCGGGTGTTAATGGTGCGTAGCAATTACTCACTTCCTGCCAATCATCCCTCATGAGCCTTGGCTCTTTACAGTTTCCATGGGGGCCATAGCAGTTGCAGAGGCCCACAGGAAACCGTGACTTACTGGACTCCAGGGACCTGTTACTGACAGCGAATAAAAGCCCAATGATGTTGTTAGGAGATTCTGGCACAGGGTGATGATACGTGATGCCCCAGTGAGGCAGGAGCAGGTGGGTGGGCAGGTACTTGTGCATGCTGATGACAAGGCTCAGTGGCAATGAAATGAGGGCTAACTGGCAATGAAGAAATGTGGGTGGATGTGGGTGTATGTGTGCATGCATGCGTGTGTGTCAGTGTGGTCAGGGTCTCCTCCTCTCATAGGGCCTGATTCAGACTTAGGAAAAGTATGCCTTTCTTACGCACGCCTTTCCTATGCACTTCACAGTAGTTGACAGGCTTTGCAGGTTTGATTCCCTTGCACACGCTGAGTTAAATGTAATTTAAATGCTGAAAACACTTCCACTTCCTGTCCAACATATTTTCTCATGGAGTTTTCATTCAATAGGGTTTTCAGTACATTTTTCTACATAGCCATTACTTTACATTTGGTCAACCATTAATTTGAATTTTCTCGACAGAATCACTAGAATGGATAAAAAATATATATTTTCATAAATCTACACACAATACCCCATAATGACAAAGCCAAAACAGGTTTTAAGAAATGTGTACAAATGTATTAACAAGAAAAACAGAAATACCTTATTTACATAAGTATTCAGACCCTTTGCAATGAGACTCGAAATTGAGCTCAGGTGCATCCTGTTTCCATTGATCATCACTGAGATATTTCTACAACTTGATTGGAGTCCACCTGTGGGAAATTCAATTGATTGGACATGATTTGGAAGGAAACACACCTGTCTATTTAAGGTTCCACAGTTGACAGTGCATGTCAGAGCAAAAACCAAGCCATGAGGTGGAAGGAATTGTCCGTAGAGCTCCTAGACAGGATTTTGTCGATTGACAGATCTGGGGAAGGGTACCAAAAAATGTCTGCAGCATTGAAGATCCCCAAGAACACAGTGGCCTCCATCATTCTTAAATGGAAGAAGTTCGTAACCACCAAGACTCTTCCTAGAGCTGGCCGCCCAGCCAAACTGAGCAATCGTGGAGAAGGGCCTTAGTCAGTGAGGTGACCAAGTACCCGATGGTCACTCTGACAGAGTTCCAGAGTTCCTCTGTGGCTATGGGAGAACCTTCCAGAGGGACAACAATCTCTGCAGCACTCCACCAATCAGACCTTTATGGTAGAGTGGCCATACGGAAGCCACTCAACAGTAAAAGGCACATGACAGCCTGCTTGGAGTTTGCCAAAAGGCACCTAAAGACTCTCAGACCATGAGAAACAAGATTCTCTGGTCTGATGAAAACAAGATCGAATTCTTTGGCCTGAATGTCAAGCGTAATGTCTGGAGGAAACCTGGCACCATCCCTACAGTGAAGCATGGTGGTGGCAGCATCATGCTGTGGGGATGTTTTTTAGTGGCAAGGACTGGGAGACTAGTCAGGATCAAGAGAAAGATGAACAGAGCAAAGTACAGAGGATTCATTGATGAAAACCTGCTCCAGAGCACTCAGGACCTCAGACTGGGCCAAAGGTTCACCTTCCAACAGGACAACGACCCTAAGCATACAGCCAAGACATCGCAGGAATGGCTTGGGGACAAGTCTCTGAATGTCCTTGAGTGGCCCAGCCAGAGCCCAGACTTGAACCCGATCGAACATCTCTGGAAGGACCTGAAAATAGCTGCACAGTGCCGCTCCACATGCAACCTGAATAGAGCTTGAGAGGATCTGCAGAGAAGAATGGGAGAAATTCCGCAAATATAGGTATTCCCAGCTTGTAGCGTCATACCCGAGAAAACTTGAGGCTGTAATCTCTGCCAAAGGTGCTTCAACAATAACTGAGTAAAGGGTCTGAATACTTATGTAAATGTTATATTTCAGGTTTTTTGTTTTTAATAAAATTGCAAAAATGTCTAAAAACCTGTTTTTGCTTTGTTTTTATGGAGTATTGTGTGTAGATTGATGAGGGAAACAAATGATTTCATCCATTTTAGAATAAGCCTGTAATGTAACAAAATGTGAGTAAAGTCAAGGGGTCTGAATAGTTTCCGAATGCACTATAAGTGTGTCTTTCTCCGTTTCCTTCCTACCTCGACTGCACCACAGCAGCTGATCTGTCATTTATCAGACACAGACACATCACTCAGACCAGCAGAACCAGAACTTTTAGCCAATAAGTTGGTTAACTTCACACATTGGCACCACCTTTACATTTTTCTGTTTTGACTGAGTGAATGACAGACAGTCAAAACGTGTCTCACTATCTTTGATGATGTGCATTTGACTTTGGATGTGAATTTGCGCCAACTGAGCCAGTCTTAAAACCGGGGCTGCCCATCTGGTAAAATGCTCAATACAGATAATTATGACAACAGAGAAATTGCGCAAAAGTCAATAAAAAAAAAACTATCCCATATTTTTGGGGTCAATTTCGACCAGCCCACTCCAATAAAATCTGGTCCGGCCCTTCTGGCATTTGCCAGAATTCAGAATTGCCAGATGGCCAATCCGCCCATGCGATCCCCTTATCCAATTGGCTCACTCATTTACCTAGCTTTTATCAATAGCTCTCATCAATTTGTAAATGACAGTGCATGGAAAATTGTGTTATTTCTATCTGAAAAAATGAAGTAGATGTTGTTCCACTTGGAACCGAAAGGTTGCTTGACCTTAGCCATCGTTTCATCGCACATGAAGGTGGTGGAGTTATGAGGGAATTAAGTCAAGGTCGGAATACGGTGTACCTGTAGACACACCTCCACCACACCTTAATTTCTTTGATCTACACCCCAAAACAAATAGCGGGTGAATAGCATGCTATTCTCATGCTTAAATTCATGGTCAGATTACTCGTAGAGAGAAAAGTGCATAAAAAAGGAATTATTTTCCATTTACGTACGCTAAACTCGGGTCGGAATTCCCCCCAATAGAGATTAGCAGTCCAGTCTCTAACTGAGGCCTGAAATCTCCCTCTCAGCGCTCACCCACTAGGCTACAGCACACACCCACACACACAAAAAACACACAGAAGTACATTGATTTATGATTATGAGAAACAGATGATAACATTTTCAATATATACTGCTCTTTCCATGACATAGACTGACCAGGTGAATCCAGGTGAAAGCTATGATCCCTTATTGATGTTAAAGGAGACAGGAGGAGACGGGTTAAAGCAGGATTTTTAAGCATTGAAACAATTGAGACATGGATTGTGTATGTGTGCCATTCAGAGAGTGAATGGGCGAGATAAAATATTGAAGTGCCTTTGAACGGTGTATGGTACTAGGTGCCAGGAGCAGCAGTTTGTGTCAAGAACTGCAAAAATGCTGGGGTTTTCACGCTCAACAGTTTCATGTGTGTATCAGGAATGGTCCACCACCCAAACAACATCCAGCCAACTTGACACAACTGTGGGAAGAATTGGAGACAACATGGGCCAGCATCCCACTGGAATGCTTTCGACACCTTCTAAAGTCCATGTTCCAGATTTTTGCTATACTCTAGTGTATTTTCTGTATGGTCGTATGTACACTGCAAAAAAATGAAATTTAAGCAAGCCTAAATATTTTATATTGAGTGATAATTTGCTTTTCTTATGTTCTTGTCTTTTCTTACCAAGCTAAATTATCTAACAATATTGTTATCTAACATAATTTAACTTATTTTATCATAAAAAAATGCTTAATACAAGTAATTTATCTTATTTCAATATATTTTTCAAGCTATTTTAGGTTAATAACTCAATTAAAGATGAATTACTTGTATTAAGCCTTTTTTAGGTTAAAATAAGCAAAAATATCTGCGATTGACGTTAGATAATTTAGCTTGGTAAGAAAAAACAGGAAAAAAGCACATTTTAAGTGAATTATCACTCAACATAAGATATTTAATGTAGGCTTTCTTACATTTCACTTTTTGCGGTGTATGTGAACGTGGATGCATGCATGTGTGATTATGTGTGTGGACACGTTTGCCTAATGTGTATTTTTATTGTATACTCTAATAAAGCAAACAGTGGCTTGTGGTGGCGAAGGTCCTCCTCATATTCCACTGTGCTGGAGGACTATGTGAAACAGCCCATTCATGGTGATGACATGAGCTGTTCTGTACTTCCCCACCACATCCTATTGGTGTTTCATTCACATATGACTATACCTGCTTCACATGTTTTCTGCAGATATTTTGCACATGACTATGTGGACATGTTAACAGAGCTCCCACCCCTCCCTCTCCCTTACAGTCTCTCATATCTCTCTCTCTCTCCCTTTCTCTCTCTCCCGCTCCCCTCTTAATTTCTGTGTAGTCTGCATGTTCTGTATCAGGGGGGAAATGGGGCATAACAAAGCAAACGTTTCATCTGCAGGGAAAACTCTTTTATTCTTTGAGCCGGAGAACAAAGGAGAGGAGGAAGAAAGCAGCAGAGAAACAACAAACAGAGAGGGGGGGGGGGTGAAAGAGAATGACAGAATCAGTTAGAAAGAGAGAGAGAGAGAGAGGGGGAGAGGGAGAGGAAGGGATAGAGAGGGAGATGGATGGAGAGAGCAGATCAAAGCAGATGGGAAGTGTTTGAACTCCAGAGGGAGAGAACGAGACGGAGACGAAGAGTTGGTCCTGTGTGGGAGGTGACTCCGTACGTTCCTACCCATCATGCATTGCGTCACCCCTATCAGCCCACTCGTGTTTTTTTGGGCCATCACTGTTCTTATCACGTTACCATGGATATGATAAACCCCCATAAGAAACCAACGAAAGGTTACAGAGTTTTTTGGGATGTGGGAACCAGTGATAAAGTAATATAAATCTTCATCTGATATGATGGCGTAGCTTGCCCAAAATTGAGACTGTATATTGAGTTAGATACGATTTATTTACACAGCACAGCAAAACGCCCTACAACCATGGTCTGTGGAAGGTTTTATAGTTTGCACACTTTGCTCCCATGACAACATGCCAGAATATTGCCAGGATAGGAGTCATTTTAGGAATCACATTGAAATTAAGTTCTATTATAATCAAATCAAACTTATTTGTCACGTGCGCCGAATACAACAAGTGTAGACCTTACCGTGAAATGCTTACTTACAAGCCCTTAACCAACAGTGCAGTTCAAGAAGAGTTAGGAAAATATGTACTTTTATCATTTTTTACTTAATTCATTTGGTAACACAATAAAATAACAATAGCGAGGCTATATACAGGGGGTACCGGTACAGAGTCAGTGTGCGGGGTTCAGGTTAGTCAAGGTCATTTGTATATGTAGGTAAACAATTGAGACATGGAAGTGACTATGAAGTGACAATGCATAGATAATAAACAGCGAGTAGCAGCAGTGTACAAAACAAATGGAGGGGGTTGTCAATGTAAGTAATCTGGTGGCCATGTGATGAATTGTTCAGCAGTCTTATGGCTGGCAATAGAAGCTGTTAAGGAGCCTTTTGGTCCTAGACTTGGCACTCCGGTCTATGACTTGGGTGACTGGAGTCTCTGACAATTTTTGGGGCTTTCCTCTGACAGTGATGTACTGGGTCGTACGCACTACCCTCTGTAGCGCCTTACGGTCAGATGCCGAGCAGTTGCCATACCAGGTGGTGATACAACCGGTCAGGATGCTCTCAATGGTGCAGCTTTAGAACTATTTGAGGATCTGGGGACCCATGCCAAATCTTTTCAGTCTCCTGAGGGGGAAAAGGTGTTGTCGTGCCCTCTTCACAACTGTCTTGTTGTGTTGGGGACATGATAGTTCGTTGGTGATGTGGACACCAAGGAACTTGAAACTCTCGACCCGCTCCACTACAGCCCCGTCGATGTTAATGGGGGCTTGTTCGGCTCGCCTTTTCCTGTAGTGTCACGCCCTGGCCTTAGTTATCTTTGTTTTCTTTATTATTTTGGTTAGGTCAGGGTGTGACATGGGGGATGTATGTGTTTTGTCTTGTCTAGGGGTTTGTATGTTTATGGGGTGTTTACTAGTCTAGGTGTTTGTATGTCTATGGTTGCCTAGATTAGTTCTCAATTAGAGGCAGCTGTTTATCGTTGTCTCTGATTGGGAACCATATTTAGGCAGCCATATTCCGTTGGGTATTTCGTGGGTTATTGTCTATGTATTGGTTGCTTGTGTCTGCGCTTTATATATATAGCTTCACGTTCGTTTTGTTGTTTTGATTAGTTTGTTTAAGTGTTCTTTGTTTCGTGTTAAATAAATAGAAAAATGTATTCGTATCACGCTGCGCCTTGGTCCTCCTCTCATTCTCCCGAAGACGATCGTGACATGTAGTCCACGATGAGCTCCTTTGTCTTGCTCACATTGAGGTAGAGGTTGTTGTCTTGGCACTACACTCCCAGGTCTCTGACCTCCTCCTTACAGGCTGTCTCATTGTTGTCGGTGATCAGGCCTACCACTGTTGTGTCGTCAGCAAACTTAATGATGGCGTTGGAGTTGTGTTTGGCTATGTGTTGAATGGTGAGCTGTAGTCAATGAAAAGCATTCTCACATAGGTGTTCCTTTTGTTCAGGTGGGAAAGGGCAGTGTGGAGTGCAATTGAGATTGCGTCATCTTTGGATCTGTTGGGTCGGTAAGAAAATTGGAGTGGGTCTAGGGTATCCAGGAGGATGCTGTTGATGTGAGCCATGACCAGCCTTTCAAAGCACTTCATGGCTACCGACGTGAGTGCTACAAGGCGGTAATCATTTAGGCAGGTTACCTTCACTTCCTTGTGCACAGGGACTATGGTGGTTTGCTTGTAACATGTAGGTAGACTCAGTCAGGGAGAGGTTGAAAATGTCAGTGAAGTCACTTGCCAGTTGATCTGAGCATGCTTTTAGTACACGTCCTGGTAATCCGTCTGGCCCCGTGGCTTTGTGAATGTTGAACTGTTTAAAGGTCTTGCTCACATCGGCTACCGAGAGCATTATCACACAGTTGTCCAGAACAGCTGGTGCTCTCATGCATGCTTCAGTGTTGCTTGCCTCGAAGTGAGCATAAAAGGCATTTAGTTCGTTTGGTAGGCTCACGTCACTGGGCAGCTCATGTCTGGGTTTCACTTTGTAGTCCGTAATAGTTTTCAAGCCCTGCCAGATCCGACGAGCGTCAAAGTCAGTGTAGTAGGATTCATTCTTAATCCTTTATTGGTTGTTTGTTTGTTTTCTTTGCTTTTTTGATTGTTCATCTGAGGGCATAGCGGGATTTCTTATAAGTGTCCTTGAAAGCGGCAGCTCTAGCCTTTAGCTCGATGCGGATGTTGCCTGTAATCCGAGATTTAGCCGGTGGTAACTTGCGGAATAGACACTGGCTGTTATACAATGGGTGGGGTGTAATCCTGAATGCAGATTGGTTAAAAGTACATTCCAGCTGGTGTCGACTCCGTCTATTTCTTGGATGTTAAAATACCTATTTAGTCTGTTCCATCTGACTGCTCAATCAACTGTCTCATCAGCCCAGCCAAGCAATTTATAAACTTGATCTCCACTATAAAAAACATCTAGACATTATCTCACATGTTATTTAGACTAACATTTCGTTTTCAACAGCAAAGATTTAAATTAACCTTGTTCTCTGTCTCCCCGACATTTGTAACATTGTTTCAATATTCAAATTCTCCAGCTGTCCCATAGTAATGAACGAGTCGGGAGGAGACAGGCAGGCAGGCAGCATTTCTCAGCCAGTCAAAGCATGAATCAGCTAGCGTCATTATGGATAGATACAAAGAAATGTCAATTGAGAAAAAGTCAAATGAAACAAAGTGCAGCTAGTTTGCAGTCTTTCCAGCTTCAGTTTGAAGTGATTGTGTTGCTGTGTTGTTGGCTAGCTCCTCTGAACAACCGTGTCCTGACGAGTGAACAAATGTTCTATGCCAGGCGAAATCGTGCCTCATTAGCTCATTGTTATGGATGTATTCAAATAAATGTCACCAGCTTAAACAAATGCAAATGAAGCTACTTTGCTGTTATTCTGGCTGCACTTTTTGACGTGACTGTACAGTATGTTAGCCGTAGATGGCTAGCAACCAAGGGATAAGGACGTTGCCAGCCAGTATGGCAATGGAACATTTAGAATGAACAACTGGGTCTTGTCCATAGATAAGGAACAAGAAGACTGAACCACTGGGTTGCGTCTCTGGCAACCGAACCGATAGAACGAACAACCAGCCGGCTTGGGTAGCAACCCTTGACTTGTGTCGGGACTATATCTTTTGGAATGATGAAAGACTATGAATAAATTAATCAAAATAACGTTTTTTTATGAAAATATGTCATTCATTATTTGAATATGTTGGTAACCCGTTGTAGAAAAGTGTTAATCCCCCTTGAAGCCTGTGTTAGGAGGATATATTGGCACGCTTTGCCGGCCATCGATTTCGTTTCGGGCCTAACATCACCTGTGCCAATATATCGTCCAAACACCGGCTTCTTGGGTATTATCACTTAATTATACCATGGCATTGTTGAATACTCCTTTCTGATTGGCTTGAAGGACATTCTAGAGCCTGCATTAGTTCCCTATAACGCACGGTATAGTTGCACGATAGAATTCAATGGCTACAGTACATTTGTACATGTTTTGTTTGAGCTGCTTTTGAAAGCAAAAGTCGAATTGAAAACAGTATTGGTATTGTTGAATTCGATCTTCATAATAGCAAGCTACTGTAGGACTGAGGGTTTGGTTAGCTAAACTAACAGGTCTGTTTGCTTACCAAGGCAACTACTGTAGCTATCTAGTAAACTTCCAACCTACTTCAGTGGATGTTGAACACATGTCTACTGGAAAATGAACACATTTCCAGGCTTTACTGTATATGTATTTATATTCCTAATGTGATTTGGTGATGGAGTGTGGTTTTGGAGCCTGGAGTGTGGTTTTGGAATGTTGCAGTGGTATCAACTGCTGTGGTTGGTTTTGGCACTCCATCGTGATTGTCAATCTGTCCTGGTATTAACATACAGTAGTGGTTCTGTTTTTTTTCTATAGAGGGGGAAAGATGGGTTGGGTTAGGGGGTTGAGAGGTTTAGGGAAAAGCTGGTCGTGCGAGAGGTGAGGTAGAGGTGGAGTTCTCTCTCTCTCTCAGTAATGAAGCAGGGGAGATGTGACAGGCAGACTGTGTTAGTGTTCCATGAAGACTGTCTGCTCTGCTCTGTCCTCTGTAGATTACTACCCTATGACGGGGGGGTAGGGTAAGGATTATTTGTGTGTAGTAGGGCTATGTAACGGTTGACCTTGCATGCAGGTTCTGGCATGTGAAGAGTTCATTCATGGACACATACGGTGTTATCCTCAATACTGCAGGACACATGGGGACATGGATATGGTGTTGTGGTGTTCCTCTCTGGCTACAGCTGCTAAGGAAGAACATTTTATTGCCAGGCTGACTGATGAACCAGCAGCTCTTACAGTAAATAAAATATTTGACATTGTTGAAATGTGTTTTAGCTCCTAAGTATCTCTGGGCAGAGTCTGTGTTTATCTTTTCCTTGGGCAGAGACAACAAAGTAATTGATTTCAAATACAAATCCCCTCCTCTATAGTCTGTCCTATCAATATTCAACTCATCCCAACTGAGATAGAGGGGTAGGGAGCCCATAAAGGACACAACTCTCTCCATCTCTACTCACTTTTCATTTCTTTCTCTCGGGCACTCTTCTCTTCTTCTATTCTGCAGTCAAGCGCTACAGTACTATAACAAGTTAAATGTGCTCATGTAGTGGAGGGGGTTTGGTGAACATGTAACGAGTAGCCTTACCTTGATCCTGAGGCCTCATGTTATCTACCAGAGCAATTACCTGTAGGCTTTAGCTCAATGGGCTAACATGGTCTTGAGGCCCACAGATGACATAGGGTTGATACCCAGTCTGTGACATATCCATGAAGTTTCTCTGCTTTTGGGGTCTTTTCACATGACCTCACAGCCAATTCTTCCTCTGCCGCTATGGCTACCTGAGCAAGTTCACTGAATCGACTTGACTGCAAATGACTCAATTCTTCTCTTTCTCCATTGATTGGACTCCTGGCTGTGAAAGTGTACCCGTTCCCCTCTCTCTCTCATCTCTCCATTCACTGTTGCCCTTTCTCCATCTCTCCCTCTCATTCTTCTTTTTCTTCTTCTCTCTCTCTCTCCAGGGTGTATCATGTTTCAGTCCAAACATCCGTGATTGTCCGGTCTGTGTTTGACTAGCGGGTGGCAGGTCCTCAGCTCTGAGTGCCCGATATTCAATGACAATGGCTCTTTTTCTCCAGCCGTAGTGGAATGTTCGAAACGCTGTCTTTGATACACTTGATCTTATGTAAATATTGTTGAAGCTGTCGGACCTTTCCTTGTGTGTCATAGTCAGACTAGCTATGAGAACCGACTCTGATATACCCCAGCATGTATTTGGTCAGCTTTGCCTTATGTAGACCTAGTGGTTATTTCTATCAACAAGGGTCTCTGTGGTTATAAATGTTGAATTGAAGTGCAGATAATCTATGGGAGTGTTAGAGGAATTTATTTCCCGTTTAGTTATAGTTCTAAGTTAAATGTATACAGAATTTAGTCATTATTCATAAAAATCCCATAACCCATAATCCCTGAAAATGTTGGTTGTATTTTCCAACCACAGTAATGTCCCCATTTACTATTTTCTCCTTCACACTTCTTTCTTTTCCTCTATTCCGTAGCTAAGGAATCCCAATTTGGGGCAATTTCCAAACTCATGTACATATGTTTCATTCTGTATATTGTTGCAATAGAAATGTTTGACACGGTAGGAGAATATGGTACGGCAACGGGAGAGTCCCAGTCAAACCAAGAGGGTTGTGTTGCGTTCCTCACCTTCGTCTCCAGTAAATGGGACTTTACTAGAAGCACCACTAATCACAAGCCTGACACCACGAGCACTCCCTTCTGTCAACACACTAGCTACTTCCTCTTTCTTCAGACAACTGTGGGTGCACGTGCGTGTGTGTATTTGCGTGCGTGTGCATTGTATTTCAGGCGTTACCTTCATTCTCTAGAGAGCAAGCAGACATCGGGGAGCAGCATCAGATTGTAACGGAGGGGGAAGATAGATAGTGATCTATAATAGGAGACATGATGTAATATAGATTGCTAGTGTAAGATATGATATAGATTTGTAGTTGACTTTGTAAGACACACACACGTGCGCGCGCATGCGCACAGACACACACACACACACACACACACACACACACACACACACACACACACACACACACACACACACACACACACACACACACACACACACACACACACACACACACACACACACACACACACACACACACACACACACAGACACACACGCACACACAAACACACAAATGAATGATGCACTATTGATTTCAGTCCCCTCTGGGGATAGACAGACACTCTTTCTCATGACGGCACACAGTACATTGGGCATTGTTGGGTATTAGAGTGTTATGTGTTATATTGCACATTTCTGAGCACCCCTCACAACGAGGAGATGAACAGATGGAGAGATGAGTGTAGAGACGCTTAAAAGAGAGAAGATCCATGACAGATGCTTTCATCAGCAAGAGACAGTATGTGTACCTTCTTCTCTCTCTCTCTAACTCTCTCACGCTCTCAAAAACACTCTCCTCTCCGTCCTCTCCGTCCTCTCCTTCCCACTCACTCTTTATTTTCTCCCATCCTCCAGCAGCAGTGGGGAGTACACCCCCTACCAAGTGAAAGCAGACTCGGTGTTTTCAGATGTTCGTATGAAACCATAACAAATAAGCGAGGACCGAACGATCTGACTGATGCAACTGAAACATGCTGTTGAATAGCCTCCAGAGCCTAAGGGATTTATGTTACAGACATACACCTACTGTACACACACACACACACACACACACACACACACACACACACACACACACACACACACACACACACACACACACACACACACACACACACACACACACACACACACACACACACACACACACACATACACATACACCAAGAGGATTAGACATTTGAGTTAGAATGTGAATTTCAAAAAAGTGAATACAATGGAATTCTCTTTGAGTTGGGAAGCAGAAACGTTAATGGTATACTCTTAGAAAAAAGGGTTCCAAAAGGGTACTTCGGCTGTCCCCATAAGACAACCCTTTGTGGTTACAGATAAAAAAACTTTTTGGTTCCAGGTTGAATCATTTTGAGGTCCATGTAGAACCCTCTGTGGAAAGGGTTCAACTTGTAACCAAAAGGTTTCTACCTGGAACCAACAAGGGTTCTTCAAAGGGTTTTCCTATGGGGACAGCCGAAGGACCCGTTTAGGTTCTAGACAGCATCTATTTTCTAAGAGTAGTCCTGCTCCTGAAAGGCACAATGTGTAAGCTGTGTTGGTTGATTAGGGAGCTAAGTGATCTGGCTCTGAAGTTGGGGTCATAGTTAATTTGGATGTCTCTCTCTCTCTCTCTCTCTTTCTGTCACTCACTCACACGAACACACACAAATGAACAGACAGAGAGAGAGAGATAGAGACTGTTTCTCATTAGGACAGTAACCCTAGTCTATGTTTGTCTCATGTGATCCAAAACAGGAAGTAAAGGGCCACCTTTCAGACATCCCCTAGCAGACTAGACTGCACTTTCATGTTTCTCTGTCCCGCACACACACACGCACACATGCATGCACGCACGCACGTGCACACACACACACACACATACACACACACACGTCTGTTTCAAGGTCTCCTCCCCATACATGTGCACCATATCATGGCCTTATTGGATTTCATGGGCCACAGTACCCTGCTAATTAATGTCAGAACATTTCTCTTCTGTGTTTTCCCTCTCCTCTCCATATTTCTCTACCCCTCTCTCTATCAAATGTTCTATCTTTCTCTCACTCTTATTCTCTCTCTTAAGGACAAGACAGACCAACACAAACGTTGGCTGTGCACAGCAGGTGGCCGTCCTATCGCCTCTGACCAAAGAACGTTGGCCGTCAATTTCTGCTAATTCCCCATTGATTCAACATGTCGAAATACAGAAGATGATCTACTGCGCATGGCCGATGTTCATGTTGGCCTGCCCTGTTCTGTCT
This sequence comes from Salvelinus fontinalis, assembly GCF_029448725.1. Taxonomy (NCBI): domain Eukaryota; kingdom Metazoa; phylum Chordata; class Actinopteri; order Salmoniformes; family Salmonidae; genus Salvelinus; species Salvelinus fontinalis. The sequence continues at coordinate 38,481,497 of NC_074690.1, forward strand.
CACACACACACACACACACACACACACACACACACACACACACACACACACACACACACACACACACACACACACACACACACACACACACACACACACACACACACACACACACACACACACACACACCCCCGTTACCCTGCTGCTGAGGACAGTAATTACATTAACCCTGCACCCCAAGAACCACAACACTTCATTTGTTCACTCAGCGAGATGCCAGATTGATTGACATGCTTTTCGTCTCCGCCTCCTCCTCCCCTCTATCTACCTCTCTCTGACCTCTAACAGAACCCACAGACACAGACCTCTTTTAGAGAGACACATACCTACAGTGGAGAGAGGGGAACAGTAGGACAATCAGTCAGTCAATCAACCAATCAATCCTCCGATCAAGGACAACCAATCAATCACATATAGAGATAGGCAGAAGAAGGAATTGGATATTTATCCGATTTTGATATGTACAGTGTAACTGACTGTATTTTAAACCCTGGTTGTCTGTGTGACTCAAACTTGATAGACATTTCTACGACTGAATCCCGGCCTACACTGCAACAACAACAACAAAAAAATTCAACGCACCATTGTAAGGCAACCTGCTACAATAGGATTGTGTGTTTGCTCAACATTTGGGCATGTATCTTAAACAACATGCATTTTCAAGTTGAATTGAATGTTGACTCAACTTGTAATTTTAGGTTGAGTGAACTTACAATTTAACTTCAGAATTTGTTCTACCTTGTTTGCATATTTCGCAGTGTGCCTCGTCTTTCGAGTGAATTGTAGTTACCACCCATATGTTATTTGTCACATGCTTCTTAAGAACAGGTGTAGACTAACAGTGAAATGCTTACTTACGTGCCCTTTTCCAACAATGCAGAGTTAAAGATTAATATATATATAGTAACACTAGGAATGAATACAAGGTGAATAACAAATAACAAGTCAAAAATAACATGGCTATATGCAGGGTGTAGCAGTTGATGTGCCGGGGTTCGAGGTAATTGAGGTGGCTATGTACATAGGTAGAGGTAAAGTGAATAGGCAACAGGATGATAATAGACAGTAGCAGCAGCATATGTGGTGAGTGTGAGAGTGTGTGTTTGCGTGTGTGTGTGTACGTGTGGCATGTTATGTGTGTGTGTGAACGTATGTATTTTGTGTGTGTGTTTATATATGTATGTATGCATGTGTGAGAGTGTGGGTAGAGTCCAGTGTGTGTGTGCATATAGTCAGAGCAGGAGAGTTAGTGCAAAAAAAGTGAATGTGTGTGTTGTGGTGTGAAAGTGTGTGTTGGGGGTTAGCGTAAGTATGTGTGAGTGTGTGGGTAGAGTCCACTGTGTGTGCATAGAGTCAGTGCAAGATAGTTAGCACAAAAAAGGGTAAATGCAGGCAGTCGGGGGAGCCATTTGATTAGATATTGATCAGTCTTGTTTAGCGGTCTTATGGTTTGGGGGCAGAAACTGTTCAGGTTCCTGTTGGTTCCAGACTTGGTTCACTGGTACCGCTTGCCATCAAGATGCTCTCAATGATGCAGCTCTAGAACTTTTTGAGGATCTGAGGGCCCAGGCCAAATCTTTTCATCCTCCTGAAGGGGGAAGAGGTCCGGTCGTGCCCTCTTCACAACTATGTGGGTGTGTGTGGAGCATGTTAATTCCTTAGTGATGTTGACACAGAGAAACTTGAGGCTCTCAACCCGCTCCACTACAGCCCCATCGATATGGATGGGGGTATACCCACCCCTCCGTTTCCTGTAGTCCATGATCAGCTCCTTTGTCTTGCTGACATTGAGGGAGGGAGAGATTGTTTTCCTGGCACCATACTGCCAGGTCTCTGACCTCCTCCCTATAGACTGCCTCATCGTTGTCAGTGATCAGTTTACCACCATCCTGTCGTCACCAAACCTGATGAGTTCAGGAGGGGACTAAGCACACACCCCTGAGGTGCCCCCGTGTTAATGGAAGTCCAGGATCCAGTTGCAGAGGGAGGTGTTCAGTCCCAGGGTCCTGAGTTTGGTGATGAGCTTGGAGGGGATGAGTGTTGAATGCTGAGCTCTAGTCCACGAACAGCATAGGTATTCCTTTTGTCCAGTTGTGTGAGGGCAGTGTGGAGTGCAATAGAGATTGGGTCATCTGTGGATCTGTTGGGGCGGTATATGAATTGGAGTGGGTCCAGGATGTCTGGGATGATGGTGTTGATGTGAGCAGTGACCTGCCTTTCAAAGATTTTCATGGCTATAGATGTGCCTTTTACGGGGAGATAGTCATTTAGGAAGTTTAACTTGGTGTTCTTGGGCACGGGGACTATAGTGGTCTGTTTGAAACAAGTTGGTATTACAGACTGGGTCAGGGATAGATTAAGCATTTCAGTAAAGACACTTGCCAGATGGTCGGTGCATGCTCTGAGCACGCATCCCGGCGTTCCATCTGGCCCCTCTGCCTTGCGAATGTTTACCTGTTTAAAGGTCTTACTGACATCAGTAGCCGTAGCGGAGAAAGAGATCACACAGTCGTCCGGAACAGCTGCTGTTCTCATGCATGGTTCAGTGTTTCTTGACTCGAAGTGAGCATAGAAGGCATTTAGCTCGTCTGGTAGGCTTGCGTCACTGGGCAGCTCGTGACTGGGTTTCCTATTGTAATCCGTGATAGTTTGCAAGCCCTGCCACATCCATCGAGCAGAGTAGGATTCGATCTCAGTCCTGTATTGACGCTTTGCCTGTTTTATGGCTCGTCTGAGGTTGCAGCGAGATTTCTTATTAACGTCCGGATTAGTGTCCTGCTCCGTCAAAGTGGCAAGTATAGCCTTTAGCAGAGTGCAGATGTTGCCTGTTATTCATGGCTTCTGGTTGTGGTATGTACAGTGCATTCAGAAAGTATTCAGACCCCTTGACTTTTCCACGTTTTGTTACATTAATTAAAGTTTTATTCTAAAATTGATTTTTTTTTTTTAAATCCTCACTAATCTACACACAATACCTCATAATGACAAAGCAAAAACACTGCAAATGTATTCAAAATACATCTCCCCGATTGCTCAGTGTGACCGGGTGGCCACCTCTAGGATGAGTCTAAGTGGTTAAAACTTCTAACATTTAAGAATGATGGAGGCCACTGTGTTCTTGGGGACCTTCAATGCTGCAGAAATGTTTTGGTACCCTTCCCCAGATCTGTGCCTCAACACAATCCTGTCTCGGAGCTCTACAGACAATTCCTTTAACCTCATGGCTTGGTGTTTGCTCCGACATGCACTGTCAACTGTGGAACCTCATGTAGACAGGTGTGTGCCTTTCCAAATCATGTCCAATCAATCAAATTTACCACAGGTGGACTCCAATCAAGTCGTAGACACATCTCAATGATGATCAATGGAAACAGGATGCACCTGAGCTCAATTTCGAGTCTCATAGCAAAGGGTCTGAATACTTATGCAAATAAGAAATTTCTAAAAACCTGTTTTTGCTTTGTCATTATGGGTTATTATTGTGTGTAGATTGCCGAGGGAAAATGTATAATTTAATCAATTTTAGAATAATTCTGTAACAATTCAAATTGTGGAAAAAGTCAAGTATGGTCTCATATTCCAGTCTGTGCTAGTGTAACAGTCCTTTAGCCTTGCGTCCGGATCATTGGAACACTTCCGTATTGAGCGCCTCACAGGTACTTCTTGAGTTTTTGCTTGTAAGCAGGAAGTAGGAGGATGGAGTTATGGACTGATTTGCCAAGGGGAGGGCGAGGGAGGGCCTTGTATGAATTTCTGTGTGTGGAATTAAAGTGATCTAGAGTTTTGTCACCTTCAGTTGCACAGGTGACCTGCTGGTGACAATTTGGTGAAACGGATATCAGTTTCCCTGCATTAAAATAACCAGCCACAATAAACGGCGCCTCTGGGTGTGTATTTGTTAGCGACAGAGACATGTTTGTTCTCTATGCTACAGGTGTGTTCGTAAATTCCATCTGGAGGAAACTCAGAGCATTGTCAGATTGTCCGTTCGTATATTCAGAGCTTTTCGCTCTCGGAGCGTTCAGAAAGCACACTGGACGCTCTGGCCGAGGAGTAGGGTTGATTTGAGCATTCTGACCTAACAACAGCAGTCAAGCACCCAAGCTAACTGGCTAATGTTGGCTAGCTTGCTAGTTACTTCCAGACACAAATGAGAGAACAGCTCACTGACCATTTTAATCACCATAGCAGAGCTGGTTAGGCTGTTTTTATGTTAACCAGACCATTGGTGACTGTAACTGTGCTGCTGGCAATAATTGAATTACGCTATTTTGCCAACGTTTACTGACACCAGCCACGGGTGTTGATGGCACGGAGTAGATAGCCAGTGCGAATTTACCAGCTACGTCTATTGACAGTTGTTGCAATGACATCATGAACATTCTATTGCAAGTAAATTGAGTAACTGTCAATAGACGTAGCTGGTAAATTCGCACTGGCTATCTCCTCCGTGCCAGAGCTCTGTGCCAAAGAGCAGAATAACTGACACATTTATGAACGCTCAACGCCCGTGGTCAGTACAGGTGCATCAAAGCTGGACCCGGGGGACTTAAAAACAGCTTCTGTCTCAAGGCCATCAGACTGTCAAATAGCCATCACTAGCCAGCTACCACCCGGCAACTTAGAGGCTGCTGCCCTATGTATATAGACATGGAATCACTGGTCACTTGAACCTCTCTTGGGTAGGGGGCAATATTTTCCTGTCCGGATGAAAAGCGTGCCCAGAGTAAATTGCCTGCTACTCAGACCCAGATGCTAAGATATGCATGTTATTAGTAGATTTGGATAGAAAACACTCTGAAGTTTCTAAAACTGTTTGAATGATGTATGTGAGTAAAACAGAACTCATATGGCAGGCAAAAACCTGAGAAAAAAATCCAACCAGGAAGGGGGAAATCTGAGGTTTGTAGTTTTTCAACTCTTTGCTTATCTAAGATACAGTGGAAATGGGGTCATATTGCACTTCCTAAGGCTTCCACTATATGTCAACAGTCTTTAGAACCTTGTTTGAGGCTTCTACATTGAAGTGGGGGCAAATGAGAGGGGAATGAGTCAGAGGTCTGCCAAAGAGCCACGAGCTGACCAGGCACGTTCACGTGAGAGAGTTAGCTTGCGTTCCATTGCATTTCTGAAGACAAAGGAATTCTCCGATTGGAACATTATTGAAGATTTATGTTAAAAACATCCTAAAGATTGATTCTATACATTGTTTGACATGTTTCTACGGACTGTAATGGAACTTTTTGACTTTTCGTCTGGACCTAGTGATCGCGCCTCATGAATTTGGATTACTGGGCTAAACGCGCTAACAAAAAGGAGTTATTTGGACATAAATGATGGACTTCATCGAACAAAGCAAACATTTATTGTGGAACTGGGATTCCTGGGAGTGCATTCTGATGAAGATCATCAAAGGTAAGTGAATATTTATAATGCTATTCTGACATCTGTTGACTACACAACATGGCGGATATCTGTTTGGGTTGTGTTGGTCTCTGAGCGCTGTACTCAGATTATTGCATGGTGTGCTTTTTCCGTAAAGTTTTTTTTAAATCTGACACAGCGGTTGCATTAAGGAGAAGTGGATCTAAAATTTCATGCATAACAGTTGTATCTTTTACCAATGTTTATAATGAGTATTTCTGTAAATTGATGGGGCTCGCTGCAAAATCACTGGATGTTTTGGAACTACTGAACATAATGCGCCAATGTAAACTGAGATTTGTGGATATAAATATGAACTTTACCGAACAAAACATACATGTATTGTGTAACATGAAGTCCTATGAGTGTCATCTGATGAAGATCATCAAAGGTTAGTGATTAATTTGATCTCTATTTCTGCTTTTTGTGACTCCTCTCTTTGGCTGGAAAAATGGCTGTGTTTTTCTGTGACTTGGCTCTGACCTAACATAATCGTTTGGTGTGCTTTCGTCGTAAAGACTTTTTGAAATCGTACACTGTGGCTGGATTTACAACACGTGTATCTTTAAAATGGTGTAAAATACTTGTATGTTTGAGGAATTTTAATTATGGGATTCTTGTTGTTTTGAATTTGGCGCCCTGCAGTTTCACTGGCTGTTGACAAGGTGAGACGCTACCGTCCCACATACCCTAGAGAGGTTTTAATAATGGAACACTCGTCACTTTTTCAATATTTACATACTGCTTTACTCATTTCACATGTTTATACTGTATTCTATTCTACTGTATTTTAGTCAGTGCCACTCCAACATTGCTCATCCTAATATTGATATATTTCTTAATTCCATTCTTTTACTTTTAGGTGTGTGTGTATTGTTGTGAATTGTTAGATACTACTGTGGTGTTGGAGCTAGGAACAAACTATTCTTTAGAAAATCATGATGAAAATGGACATTTTACGCCCTTTTTAGACCTATACATGCCTCCTTTAAGACTTTAATATCTGTGAACCGTACATGATACAGACAACATCTTGGTGTCATTATACTCCTTATAGTGTGCTCTAAAATATGAAGTATTTTTTTTAAAAAGGGCCCAAAATGGCCACTTTCATCACGATTTCCTGAAAATGGTTTGTGATACAAATGTAAAAAAATGAAGTGAATGAAGTGAGAATTGTGTGAGAATTGTGAGAATTGCCAGAACAATCTGAAATACCAAAAAGCTTTTCCACCTACAGTATGTTAGCATGGAATCACAGTGGTGCTAAACTCTTGGTTAAAAGGCCACATCAAACCTGCAAGTCACTTTATGCTGGCTAGCAAAGTGATATGTAATTCCTATTGGAATCCAGCCAGAGTGAGGATATCCAACAATTTGTACTTTTAATCACCCACAACCTGCATTGAGAATGACTGCCGGGGAAGAATTGAGACGACCTAAATCATATAAGCTGGAACTGCCGTCTCAGTAACGGGTGCAATAAATCCAACTACTAACAGATTAAATACATTTAGAAAAATATAATCTTATTTATGTTTGTGTGGCATAAATTAATCAACCAATCAATGTACATGCACAAACATAGGTATTGAAACAAACAATTCTGAAAAGCAACCTCCAATAGAGCATAGTGGGAAATATGATAATGATGGGCATGGTTTAGAGTGGTTCTGAGCAAACATGAATTTGTAGTTTTATATTCAGCTCACTTTAAGCTTGTACAGTAAACAAATTTTAACGCATTAGCTCAAATTCTTCTCCTTTTGAAGTCCAGTCAACTCACAGAATAACACTGATTAATTGGTTTAGTTTTTTTTAACAGTGTATCACAGAGGACACAGACATGAAAGAATACACACACAATTAGGACACCACACACACACACACACACACAAACACACACACACACACACTGGAGGGGTGTATCTGGTGGCAGATGGGGAGCAGTCTGGTACCTTGGCAGCAGAAGAGAGAACCCACATTTCTCTACCAGAATCAGTGGACACACTCACGGACATGGGGAAGAGAGAGAAGGAGGGGGGGAACCTGCACTTTGTCATTGTGCCCTGTACCGAACAAATACAATACAGTCAGCAGCATCTCAAACCAAATCAAATGTTATTTGTCACATGCGCCGAGGGGTGAAAGTATAATTAATTTATTCCCGGTACGGGACCTCCTATATGTGCATCCGGAAAGTATTCAGACCCCTTGACTTTATCTACATTTTGTTACGTCAGACTTATTATAAATGGATTAAATTAATGTTTTACCTCATCAATCTACACACAATACCCAATAATGACAAAGCAAAAAAATAAGAAATACCTTATTTACATAAGTATTCAGACTCTGTTCTATGAGACTCGAAATTGAGCTCAGGTGCATCCTGTTTCCATTGATCATCCTTGAGATGTTTCTAGAACTTGATTGGAGTCCACCTGTGGTACATTCAATTGATTGGACATGATTTGGAAAGCCACACACCGGTCTATATAAGATCCCACAGTTGACAGTGCATGTCAGAGCAAACACCAAGCCAACCAAGTCAGGTACCAAAAAATTTCTGCAGCGTTGAAGGTCCCCAAGAACACAGTGGCCTCCATCATTCTTAAATGGAAGAAGTTTGGGAACACCAAGACTCTTCCTAGAGCTGGCCGCTGGGCCAACCTGAGCAATCGGGAGAGAAGGGCCTTGGTCAGGGAGGTGATGGTCACTCTGACAGAGTTCCAGAGTATTTCACCAGTCAGGCCTTTATGGTAGAGTGGCCAAACGGAAGCCACTCCTCGGTAAAAGGCACATGACAGCCCTCTTGGAGTTTGCCAAAAGGCACCTAAATTACTTGTTTCTTGTTTCTCATGGTCTGATGAAACCAAGATTGAACTCTTTGGCCTGAATGCTAAGCGTCACATCTGGAGGAAACCTGGCACATTTCCTACGGTGAAGGATGGTGGTGGAGACTAGTCAGGATCAAGGGAAAGATTCATGGAGCAAAGTACAGAGAAATCCTTGATGAAAAACACTCTCAGGACCTCAGCCTGGGGTGAAGGTTCACCTTCCAACACGATAACGACCATAACCACACAGCCAAGACAACGCAGGAGTGGCTTCGGGACAAGTCTCTGAATGTCCTCGAGCGGCCCAGCCAGAGCCCGTACATGAATCCGATCGAACATCTCTGGAGACACCTGAAAATAGCTGGGCAGCGACGCTCCCCACCCAACCTGACAGAGCTTGAGAGGATCTGCAGAGAAAAATGGGATAAACTCTCCAAATACAGGTGTGCCAAGCTTGTAGCGTTATATCCAAGAAGACAAGAGGCTGTAATCGCTGCCAAAGGTGCTTCAACAAAGTACTGAGTAAAAGGTTTGAATACTTATGTAAATGTAATATTTCAGTTTATTTATTTATACATTTTGCAAAAAATTTAAAAAACTGGTTTGGCTATGTCATTACGGGGTATTTTGTGTAGATTGATGAGGAAAAAAGCATTTGACACATCTTAGAATAAGGCTGTAACGTAACAAAATCAACTGGTGGAAAAAGTCAGCTGGTCTGAATACTTTCCGAATGCACTGTATAGAATCCCTATTAATTGAGTCAATGTATTACCATTTATTTTGGCCAGACAATCCCTTCAAAGGGCTCCTTTACTGGGCTACCCGTGCACGTTCATCCACTTGCAACTTATAGTACCATCAGAAATGATCCATAAACCTTGACTTATTACACATCTTGTTGTGTCACAGCCTGCATTCCAAACGGATAACATATTTATTTCTCACCCATCTACACACAATAACCCATAATGACAATGTGCAAACATGTTTTTGGACATTTTTGCAAAGGTATTCTAAAATTAAATATAGAAATATCACATGTATGTAAGTCTTCACACAAGGTTAGAATAACCTTTGGCAGCGATTACAGCTGTGAGTCTTTCTGGGTAAGTCTCTAAGGGCTTTGCACACCAGGATTGTACAATATTTACATGTTATTTTTGTTTCAATTATTGAGTTTTAGGTTATTATCCTGCTGAAAGGTGCATTTTCCCCCCGTGTTTGGTGGGAAGCAGACTCTATGGTTTTGCCTGTGCTTAGCTCTATTCCATTTCTTTTTGTCCTCAAAAACTCCCTAGTTCTTGCCAATGACAAGCATATCCATAACATGATGCAGCCACCACCATTCTGGAAGGCGAAGGTTCACCTTCCAACAGGATAACTACCCTTTGGGGCGGCAGGTAGCCTAGTGGTTAAAGCACTGGGCCAGTAACCAAAAGGTTGTTAGATCGAATCCCTGAGCTGACGAGGTAAAAATCTGTCATTCTGCCCCTGAACAAGGCAGATAACCCACAGTTATCATTGTAAATTAAATTTGTTCTTAACTGACTTGCCTGGTTAAATAAAAAAAAGTATTGAAAATATGAAGAGTGGTACTCAGTGATGTGTCCTATTAGATTTTCCCAAACATAATGCTTTGTACTCGGGACATAATGTTCATAATTTCTTTGCCACATTTTGTGCAGTGTCTTATTGCAAACAGAATGCATTTTTTCAAATATTTTTATTCTGCGCAGGCTTCCTTCTTTTCACTCTGTCATTTAGGATAGTATTGTGGAGTAACTACAATGTTGTTAATCCATCCTCAGTTTTCTCTTATCACAGCCACTAAACTCTAACTAATTTGGTGAAAGCCCTGAGCAGTTTCCTTCCTCTTAGAGAAGGACGGATGTATCTTTGTAGTGACTGGGTGTATTGATACACCATCCAAAGTGTAATTAATAACTTCACCATCCTCAAAGGGATATTCAATGTCTGCTTTTTTACCCATCTACTGTACCAGTAAGTGCCCTTCTTTGCGAGGCATTGGAAAATCTCCTAGGCCTTTGTGGTTGAATCTGTGTTTGAAATTTGCTGTTTGACTGGGGACCTTACAGATAATTGTACACTACATATACAAAAGTATGTTGACACCCCTTCAAATTAGTGGATTCGGCTAGTTCAGCCACACCCGTTGCTGACAGATGCATAAAATTGAGCACACCACCATGCAATCTCCATATTTATTTATTTTATTTTATTTTTTTATTTAACCTTTATTTAACCAGGTAGGCAAATTGAGAACACGTTCTCATTTACAATTGCGACCTGGCCAAGATAAAGCAAAGCAGTTCGACACATACAACAACACATAGTTACACATGGAGTAAAAACAAACATATAGTCAATAATACAGTGAAAAAAAATAAAAAAAATAAAAATAAGTCTATATACAATGTGAGCAAGTGAGGTGAGATAAGGGAGGTGAAGGCAAACAGATATATGTATAAATAAATAAAAATATAAAAAGGCCATGGAGGCGAAGTGAGTACAACACAGCAAGTAAAATAAAAACTGGAAAAACACTGGAATGGTTGGTTTGCATTGGAAGAAAGTGCAAAATTAGAGACAGAAATAATGGGGTGCAAAGGAGCAAAATAAATTAATAAATTAATTTAATAAAATAAACATTGGCAGCAGAATGCCCTTACTGAAGAGCTCAGTGACTTTCAACGCGGCAGTCATAGGATGCCACCTTTTCAACAAGTCAGTTCATTCAATTTCTGCCCTGCTAGAGCTTCCCCGGTCAACTGCAATTGCTGTGATTGTGAAGTGGAAACGTCTAGGAGCAACAACAGCTCAGCCATGAAGTGGTAGGACACACAAGCTCACAGAATGGGACTACCGAGTGCTGTAGCGCGTAGCGTGTAAAATGTTGTTGTGTTGTGTATGTGTGGTCATGTTGTGTATGTGTGGAGTACAGAGCTGAGGTAGTCATTAAAAAATCATTTTAAACACTATTATTGCACAGATTGAGTCCATGCAACTTATTATGCGACTTGTTAAGCACATTTTTACTCCTGAACTTATTTAGGCTTGCCATTCCAAAAGGGGTTGAATACTTATTGACTCAAGACATATCAGATTTTCATTTTGTATTCATTTGTAAACATTTCTTAAAACGTAATTCCACTTTGACATTATGAGGTATTGAGTATAGGCTAGTGACACAAAATCTCAATGAACTCAATTTAAAATTCAGGATGTAACACAACAAGAAAAAGTCAAAGGGTGTGAATACTTTCTGAAGGCTCTCCAAACAGTGGTGAATGGAAAGTGACATCTGTTACACCAAACACCCCAAAATTTAATGACATTTGGCGATTGTCATTAGGCCAGAATGAATGAACCCGTTGTTGTCCTCGTGCGTCTAGGAGTTGAGCACTCATCTCTGCCTTGGCAAAATGTTTGTGTTCTCGTAGAATGACATCGCATTTTGGAGCGTAGGCTTTACCACAAATTTTTCATGCGTCTGAAATGTGGTAATTATAAAAAGTGGTGTAATAGCCTACAGTTTTCTTGTAATTTTGTTTTAATTCTTTTAATATGATCATGTTTTACCGATACGGCCTACCCCCACTATATATTTTGTAGGGACGCCGTACCAAACCGTATCAATTTACTTTCACCCCTGTATGCGCCGAATACAACTGGTGAAAACTGCTGTGAAATGCTTGCTTACGAGCTCGTCCCAACAATACAGAGTGTAAAATAGTAACACAAGAGGAATAAAATACAGTACACAAGAATGGAGCTACAGTGGGGAGAACAAGTATTTGATACACTGCCGATTTTGCAGGTTTTCCTACTTACAAAGCATGTAGAGGTCTGTAATTTTTATCATAGGTATATTGCCTGTGGATATTGCCTGTAATCCATGTTTTTTCATTTGGATCTATTCTTATAGTCACGGTGGGGACGACATCGTCTATGCACTTATTGATGAAGCCTGTGACTGCTGTGGTAAACTCCTCACTGCTATCGGATGAATCTCAGAACACATCGCAATCTGTACTAGCCAAACCGTCTTGTAGCCGTGCGTCTTCTATATTCAACCCCTTCCGTATTGAGGGCATCACTGGTACATCACTTGTTTCTAACACGGAAGCAGGAGAATGGAGTCATGGTCAGATTTGCCAAAAAGAGGACGAGGGAGGGACTTGTATGCATTTCTGTGGGTAGAATAAAGTGGCGCATGGAACGTGTTGGTAGAAGTGAGAGAGGACGGTTTTAAGTCTTCCTGGGTTAAAGTCTCCGCTCACTAGAAACACTGCCTCTCGGTGAGCGGTTTCTTTAATGTTTATGGCCCCAGTTTACAGTTTGCTGAGTGCCAGAGTGGTGTTGGCTTATGGAGGGATCTAGACAACTGTGATAATTACGGATAAGGTCTGTTGGTGGATAAAAGGCTGCTGCTTACCATGTGGTATATTATATCAGGTGAGTGAAAGCTTGAGATTTCCTTCACACTTGGAGCAGCACGCCAGTTGTTATTTACGAAAAACCACACACCGCCTCCTTTCGACTTCCCCGAGGCCGCCTTCCGATCCTGCCGCTGCATGGACAATCGTACGTAGCATGCGTAGCATCATCATCCAACCACGTTTCAGTAAGACATATAATATGGCAGCTTTTCAATTCTCTCTGATGGAAGACTCTGGAACGGAAGCTCATCCATCTTATTCTCCGGTGACTGGACATTTGCCAGTAGAACATAGGGGAGCGGCGTTCCGTTTCCTCATCGCAACCAATTTCCCCACCTCGTCTCCCGCGTCTACACCAGCTGCGTTTTGGTAGCCCCTGGAACAATGAATAAGGTTCGGTATGAACAGTGGAACAGCTGAGTCGCATTTGAAGTTGAAATCGAGGTTCGTAACTGTTGATCTGATGTCCAGAAGTGCTTGGTGGTCATGTGTGATAATAGTATACACTTTCTTTTAAGATAAACACGATTAAAGACACTATATAGTAAAGTTGGGGTCGAACTAGTAAGATGTCGCCCTTCTTTGTCGGTGCCACCGTCATGAGGTGTTGCTGTATCTCTCAACTCTCTCTCTCTCCCTCTCACTATGTGCGTGCATAGATGTGTGCATCTTAAAGAGAATATTTTTGGGGTTGGGGACTGGGGCTTGTAGTCTGTAAATGTGATTGGTAATTGGTGGCCCAAGTGTAATGTTGTAACGGTGGGAGGAGGTTTCGTAGAAAGCAGCAAGATTAGTGTTAATCACACTGGTATTCCCTAAGGAGATTCTGAATAGACAATGACAGAGACATGGTAGGTCTGCAGACCACCCCCTTCATCCCCCGACCCGGACAACTACGCCCTCAGCGATCCCTCTATGACGTTTAGACCAGGACTCCTCAACTCTGGGTCCATCTAGGATCAGGTCCCCTTTGTCAACGTATTCATTATGATCAGCATTTCCACTCTGAGACTCTGTTGGTTTTCATTACAACCACTTACTTTCATTGACAAGACTCCATTAAATGGCTGTGGCTATTTGAATTATTCCTGATAACTATTCCGCAGAGACGTCGTAGAGCTATTACCCATCTGCCTGCACTGTTTTTAGGTTGAAAGGTGCTGTAGTAAGATGCCACACCAGACTCATTAATTGGCTGCTAATGTCTGTCTCAGACTCATTAGTCAGCTTTTAATGTCTGTCAGATGTTATCTGTCCACTGGCAGCGGGAGAGATGGATCACATGACTCGAGTCAGTGGCTTCAGTAATAAAGGGAGCACAGGTTGCCAAATTGGACAGGTGGCTACACCAGGATGGCGTGAGAGAGGGAGATAAAAAGAGGGACTAGGCGTTTCTGTATACACTGAGTGTACAAAATGTTAAGAACACCTTCCTAATATTGAGTAGCACCCCACCCTTTTTGCCCTCGGAACAGCCTCAATTCGTCGGGACATAGACTCCACAGGGATGCTTCCCACAGTTGTGTCAAGTTCGCTGGTGGCAATTCTTGACACAAACCGGTGCTCCTCGCACCTACTACCATATCTGTTCAAAGGCACTCAAATATTTTGTCTTGCCCATTCACCCACTGAATGGTACACATACACAATCATTGTCTCAATGCTTAAAAATCCTTCTTTAACCTGTCTCTACACTGACTGAAGTGGATTTAACAAGTGACATCAATAAGGGATCATAGCTTCCACCTGGATTCACCTGGCCTGTCTGTCATGGAAAGAGCATGTGTTCTCAATGTTTTGTACACTCAGTGTATGCTATTTTACACTGGGGGGCCTGCCTGTCAACTCTCTACCAGTACCAGTGGGCATGCAAACTTGCATGCACGTACACACACAAAACACACACACCAGGGTTACCGTGGGAATGCCTCTGGCATTGCGTTGGTCAATGAGGTGATGCATTTAAATGGAAATCCTGAAAGAAATGTAAACCCTGGCTGTGTGTGTGTGTGTGTATGTGCGTGCGTGCATGCGACTGTGTGTGCGTGTGCTTGTGTGTCTAAACCCTGTCTCTCTCCTCCCAGTCACACACACATTAGGGTACGGATGGCTGGCTATTAAAGACACCCCACAGCCACTCCCCCTGTGTAAGACCAGGCGAGATTAGCCTGTTCTATTACCACACTAATCTAGTGACCAAAAGACCACAATGACACCCTACAGAGAGCGGGAGAGAGCGCGAGAGACAGAGGGGAGAATTTTTTTATTTAAGCATTCATTCTAACAGCGATTCCATTCTCTTAACATGGTTTCTTCAGTGGCAGCCTGCATAGACAGACGGACAGATTAAGAACGGGTGTCTATCTTTGTGCTCCCGTCTCCCTCAAACTGTTAGAGTGGGCGAGTGGGTGCACATGTATCTATAGGACAGAGTGTGTTCTGTGAGAGAGGGTGTAGTCTGTGGGAGAGAGGAGTGTGTCTAACACCCTTAACGGGAGCAACTCTTCAAAAAGACTGCATATCTGCCCCACACCCCTAACCCACAGGGCAGCTTGGTGTTGGTGTGTTTGTGTGTCTCTCTCAGATCCTATGCAAAACCCTGGTGTAGAATGTCTGAGTATCCAAGGTGATTTGCCTGTTGTCTCCAGCTGGCAAGGATTTTATTTAATCCAAAATCAAATATCCCTGATTTGAATGTGAAATTGAGGTTGGGTTTTGTGCAAGTACGTGTCGTTGCTAAAGTGACATATCTGTGTTGTACTACTGTGGATGTCCTTCACCTATGCTGTCCATGTGTGTGCCCGAAGTTCTCTCCTGCTGTGTGTGTGTCACAGTGTGTGTGTGTGTGTGACACACTGTGTATGCGTTTCTCCGTGTGTGTTTAGCAGATGGCTCTCTCCACACCACTGAACGTTTTAACAGAATGCCTCCCAGCACCCTTCACTTTAATCCACCTGGCTTTGTTGCCGGTCAGACCACACCAGTGCACACACTTCCCTTAGTTACACACACACACACACACACATCGAACACACACTTCCCAGTCGAACACACTCTTCCGCATCTGCGTCAAAAAGAAGCTCAGACAGAAATTACCCATTTGTCAATTTCATTATTCCTATTTTACAATGTACAACCTAGATAATAAGAAGACTATAAATAGAATGAAATCCTTTATGTACCTGATTGTATTTCCAAACAGTAACATTTACAAAGACATGTAATACCTAGAGTATATGTTAATCGTTGACTCGATAAAACTAGCTAATACCGTTGTTAAAGTGTTCATCCTAAATAAAACGCCATTAAGAGCTTGGCACATACATTCTATCACAAAACGCTCCCCTGCCCATATTTCTGTCTTTGAATATCCCAAACTGGTCCTCAAAGGCAAGCACACACACCAGGGTTAAGGTCAATTCCATTTCAATTCCAGTCTATTCAGAAAGTAAACCAAATTCTAATTTAACATTTTACTGATTGAAAAGCAGTGGAAGAGAATTGGAGTTGGAATGTCATTGTATTTTCTGAATTGACTGGAATTTAAATGGTATTGACCCTAACCCTGACACACACACACACACACACACACACACACACACACAGTGATGCTTCAGAACTACACTTTATCAGCTCGTCCATTACGTTTCTCTCGACTTCCAGACGACATTCAATTTGTCCTGTTTTTATTTGTTGAACTATGCTTGACTATTAACTTACAAGTCCTTGTTGGTGAATATTTGTAGCACTCATTAGTCCTTGTCTACAACGCTCAATGGATGGATTACTTCTTAGTGGGAATGGGAGCTGGAGTCCTTCTGGTATAAAGAGAAATGGGTAGTGTAGTCCTGAGATGCATATGAGGCAAACTGGAGGTGTCTATTCCATTTTGAAATGTGTCCGGGAGAGAAAACAGTTTCTAAACTGAAAACAAAGGCACCACTCTGAACGAGCTACAGACACGTTTCGCGCATGACAAGTCGGGATGACACAAAATCAACAACATGTACAAAATAAAAATGAGGAGCAGATGAAACGTTATTTACACGGACACGTATGTACAAAAAGTAAACAAAAAAGGGACAACATGTCTCGTTGTTTCCTCAGTGTTGCAGTGAAACCATCTTCAGCAGCTTCTTCAGCCTCAGGTCAAACCTCAGGTCATAGTTCAAGGGTCAAAGTTTATAGGGTTTATAAAAGTGCTGCTTTTCTCTCTTCCATTCATATTTTCTGTTGTAGTTTTTTGTATGTTGATGTAATTCCTTGTGAAAATCTCATTCTAAAGTGCATGGATGAGGTAAATAAAATTCATTAAAAACAAATTGTTTTAGTTTTGTATCCATTCACTGGCTCAGACGGGAACCATACTGTCTGGCATCTGTTCCTGTATTTGTTGCATGTGGGACAGCAATACCTGCTGCACACTGGCAAGGATCTGGTCCTGGTGTGATGGTGTGATAATTCCTATACTGGTCATGTCCCTGTAAACATGGAATAATTCAATTAGACATGTTCAGAGTTAAGAAGACCATGAGTACCCAAACAGAAAGGCAGAAAGAGAGACACAGAGAGAGAGAGAGAGATACACACAGAGAGAGAGAGAGAGAGAGACACAGAGACAGAGAGAGACACACAGACAGAGAGAGACACACAGACAGAGAGAGACACACAGACAGAGAGAGACACACAGACAGAGAGAGACACACAGACAGAGAGAGACACACAGACAGAGAGAGACACACAGACAGAGAGAGACACACAGACAGAGAGAGACACACAGACAGAGAGAGAGAGAGAGCGGGGGGGAATAGAGGGAGAGAAATAGAGCCATAGTGATATATAGAGAGGGGGGGGGGGGGGGGGTTAGAGATACAGAGAGAGAGACTCACTGATGTGTGAGGGTTAGCAGAGAAATAGACAGAGCCATAATGATATATATAGAGGGGGGGTTAGAGAGAGAGACTCACTGATGTGTGAGGGTTAGCAGGCTGTCAGGGCTGGTGTATCCAGCAGTAGTGAGCGTGTCTCTATACATGCCCATCCCTATAGCCTGAAGACAGTCTTCTGCTGACCACACTGACACAAACTCTGGGCCTACTACAGGCTCCAACAGACTGGGAACAGGTCTGCACAGAGAGATACAGACAGAGGATGAGATAGTTATGGGGAGTGAACGTTATGCTGGAAAAACACATTGAAAGAGCTTGCAATGAGAGACATCGTGTCCAGTGTGTGTACCTGTCTCCCCCTGTCCTCAGAGTGGTGGTCGGGTTGCGGATGAGTTTATCCAGCATGTTGAGGATCTGTGTGAAGCTGGGTCTGTGTGTTCTCTCTGTCTGCCAGCAGTCTAACATCAGCTGGTGTAGACACACAGGACAGTCCATTGGAGGGGGCAGACGGTAACCCTCGTCTATTGCTTTTATCACCTGGACAGAGAGGGAGGGAGAGAGACGTTTGTAATGTCTTTCTTCTTTTGGAACTTTTGTGAGTAACGTTTACTGTTCATTTTTACTGATTATTTCACTCGTTTACTAAGGGAAAATGGCGGCGGAAGAAACGGTAGCATTTTTACTGGCGCTCAACCAATTGTGCTATTATGTGTTTTTTTTCACGTTATTTGTGACTTATTTTGTACATAATGTTTCTGCAACCGTATCTTACGGCAAAAAAAGAGCCTCTGGATATCAGGACAGCGATCACTCACCTCGGATTAGACAAAGATTTTTTCTACAGCAAGGAGGACGCACAAGATACTCTCCAAACACCCCACAGGGCCGACATCCCCGTTATTTGCAAGAGGAAGCGACGCAGGTACAGAGGACAAAGAGCCGGATGCCTGGTCAGGACCCGGAGAAGGCGAGTGGGAAAGCTGCCGTTACCGTCAATACTACTCGCCAACGTGCAATCACTGGACAATAAATTAGACGAGGTACGATCACGAATATCCCACCAACGGGATATCAAAAACTGTAACATCCTATGTTTCACGGAATCGTGGCTGAATGACGACATTGATATTCTGCTAGCGGGAAATACGCTGCACCGGCAAGATAGAACACCACACGGTGAAACGGGGGGGGCGGTCTGTGCATATTTGTAAACAGCAGCTGGTTTACGAAATCTAAGGAAGTCTCTAGATTTTGCTCGCCTGAAGTATTGTGATAAATTGCAGGCCACACTACTTGCCTAGAGAGTTTAAAGCTATACTTTTCGTGGCTGTTTATTTACCACCACAGACAGATGCTGGCACTAAGACCCGCACTCAGTCAGCTGTATAAGGAAATAAGCAAACAGGAAACCACCCACCCAGAGGCGGCGCTCCTAGTGGCCGGAGACTTTAATGCAGGGCAACTTAAATCAGTTTAACCAAATTTCTATCAACATGTAAAATGTGCAACCAGAGGGAAAAAAATTCTAGATCACCTGTACTCCACACACAGAGACGCGTACAAAGCTCTCCCTCGCCCTCCATTTGGTAAATCCGACCACAACTCTATCCTCCTGATTCCTGCTTACAAGCAAAAATGAAAGCAGGAAGCACCAGTGACTCGGTCTATAAAAAAATGGTCAGATGAAGCAGAAACAGGACTGTTTTGATATCACAGACTGGAACATGTTCCGGGACTAAGAATGAATCATACTACACTGGCTCCGACGCTCGTCTTATGTGGCAGGGATTGCAAACTATTACAGACTACAAAGGGAAGCACAGCCGCGAGCTGCCCAGTGACACGAGCCTACCAGACGAGCTAAATCACTTCTATGCTCGCTTCGAGACATGCATGAGCGCATCAGCTGTTCCGGACGGCTGTGTAGCCGACGTGAGAAAGACCTTTAAACAGGTCAACTTACACAAGGCTGCGGGGTTGAGAGCGTCAAGTTCCTAGGTGTTCACATCAACAACAAACTAGAATGGTCCAAACACACCAAGACAGTCGTGAAGAGGGCACCCCCCCAGGAAACTAAAAAGATTTGGCATGGGTCCTGAGATCCTCAAAAGGTTCTACAGCTGCAACATCAAGAGCATCCTGACTGGTTGCATCACTGCCTGGTATGGCAATTGCTCGGCCTCTGACCGCAGGGCACTACAGAGGGCAGTGCGTACAGCCCAGTACATCACTGGGGTTAAGCTGCCTGCCATCCAGGACCTCTACACCAGGCGGTGTCAGAGGAAGGCCCGACAAATTGTCAAAGATTCCAGCCACCCCAGTCAGACTGTTCTCTCTACTACCGCATGGCAAGCGGTACCGGAGTGCCAAGTCTAGGACAAAAAGGCTTCTCAACAGTTTTTACCCCCAAGCCATAAGACTCCTGAACAGGTAATCAAATGGCTACTATTTGCATTTCTGTGCCCTCCCCAACCCCTCTTTTTACGCTGCTGCTACTCTCTGTTTATCATATATGCATAGTCACTTTAACTATACATTCATGTACATACTACCTCAATTGGGCCGACCAACCAGTGCTCCCGCTCATTGGCTAACCGGGCTATCTGCATCTCCTTTTTTACACTACTGCTACTCTCTGTTCATCATATATGCATAGTCACTTCAACCATATCTACATACTACCTCAATCAGCCTGACTAACCGGTGTCTGTATGTAGCCTCGCTACTGTTATATAACCTGTCTTTTTACTGTTGTTTAATTTCTTTACTTACCCATTGTTCACCGAATACCTTTTTTGCACTGTTGGTTAGAGCCCGTAAGTAAGCATTTCACTGTAAGGTCTACACAGGTTTTATTCGGCGCACGTGACAAATAAACTTTGGATTTGATTTGATCTAGTTCACTTGCTTTGGCAATGTTAAACATATGTTTCCCGTGCCAATAAAGCCCTTGACATTGAATTGAGAGAGAACAGGGTATAGAGAAAGAGGGTAAGAAAGCATGTTTAACTAACTTTGTCTACAGTGAATACATTTGCAAACATTTCTAAAAACCTGTTGTCACTTTGCCATTGTGGGGTAGCGTAACAAAATATGCAAAAAGTGGGCTCTGAACACTTTCCAAATGCACTGTAACCGTATAACTTTGCTTCAGTCCACACGGAAAATATTCCACGTTCAGGGGGAAATCCAGGTTTGAGTTATTACATAGAAAACGCACTTACATCCTGGTTACTCATGTCCCAATATGGTCTCTCTCCATAGGACATCACCTCCCACATGACCACGCCATAGCTCCAGGTGTCAGAGGATGGGGTGAACTTCCTGTAGGCGATGGCCTCTGGAGAGGTCCATCTGATGGGGATCTTCCCCCCTGGAGAGTGGTACGTCCCAGTCACCTCCTGTAACACATGGGAAGAGAATGTTATTTGAATCCACAGTCTAGCATTAAGGACCCATAGTTCAAAGGTGAGTGATCTTACACTCATTGAAACATGAACTTCTCACATACTAAATCATTACCCCAGAGTTATAGGCATGTTCTCCCCTGTGTTCTTACCCGTGTGGTGTAGGCATTCTCAGGGTCATCCTCCAGTACTCGGGACAGGCCGAAGTCAGACACTTTACACACCAGGTTGCTGTTGACCAGGATGTTGCGGGCAGCCAGGTCTCGGTGAACGTAGCTCATGTCAGACAGGTACTTCATGCCCGACGCGATGCCACGCAGCTTGCCCACCAACTGGATCACGGTGAAATGACCATCGTGTTTCTAATGGAGAGAGAGAGACTTTAGAACACGTGTCAAACTCATTCCACGGAGGACTGAGTGTCTGCAGGTTTTCACTCCTCCCTTGTACTTGATTGATGAACTCAGGTCACTGACTAGTAAGGAACTCCCCTCATCTGGTTGTCTAGGTCTTAATTTAAAATAAACCCCACCTGCTTTAGAATATAACACACAGTACAAAGACATAAAGATAGAACTTCTTTCTAATCTGTATTTCACAGGGCAAGTACGTTAAGAACAAATTCTTATTTACAATGACAGCCTACCGGGGAACAGTGGGTTAACTGCCTTGTTCAGAACGACACCTTGTCAGCTCGGGGATTTGATCCAGCAATCTTTTGGTTACTGGTCCAACGCTCTAACCACTAGGCTACCTGACGCTCCGAGGAACATGAGGACCTCTTACCCTGAGGAAGGCGTCTAGAGATCCATTCTCCATGTACTCTGTGATGATCATTACTGGTTTACCTGCACAGTAGACAAACAAGCAGCGATTAAGACAGGGGGGTGTTCCACAAGGATCCGTTTTGGGTCCTCTGCATTTTTATATCTTTATAAATGCAGACAGAACCTGTCATTCTCTGCTTGGATTGGTCAAAGTAGCTGTCAATCACTCACATCGCGTGACCACGCCCTCCAGTCTGATGATGTTTGGGTGGTCGAACTGTCCCATGATGCTGGCCTCAGAGAGGAAGTCCTGCCTCTGTTTGTTGGAGTATGCTGCCTTCAGACTCTTTATGGCCACGTAGATCTCCCTCTTTCCCTGGAGACGCAGACGGCCACTACACACCTCCCCAAACTCACCTACAACACACACAGACACACACACAGTATAAATAATTACACACTTCCCCAAACTCACCTATAACACGCACAGCATTAGCATCACACACCTTCAAACCTTGATGATGTACTGTGAGCGTGTGTCAGGCTCCCTTACCAATGCCAATGACCTTCTCTATGTGTATGTAGGAGGCGTCAATCTCTTTGGCAAACTCATGAACCGCCTGGTCAGGGTCCTCATAGGTGAACGGGTCCACGTATATCCTCACACCTACAGATGGAGAAAGGGAAGGAGATGGGTTGGGAAAATGAGTTTGACGCAATGGAGACCTGTTCGTGGAATAGGAGGAAGTGTGTGAGTGCATGTGTGGTCTTACCCGGGTTTAGGTGTTTCTCCTCCTCTGAGTCTTGCTTGGCTTGGCTGTATTTGCCCCTCCTGAAAGAAGAAAGGCAGAGGAAGAAGCAGTGAGCGGCACGGAACACACAATGCGAGTGATTGACAGCTACTTTGACCAATCCAAGCAGAGATTGGCTATTCAAGGCGAGTGGAAGGGAAGAAGGAGAAGGGGGATGGAGGGTGGGAAGGAGAGAGAATAGTGCCTCGGGTAATATAGGAGGAAAGGTGTGTTATCTTACAGAACCTGTCTGTAACACTACCCATTGTGTCTTTAAGCGGTGTGTGTGTCATACCTTGAGAGCCACTGTCAGGAAAAAAGAGGCCTCAAGGGAGAGGTTGTGTGTGAGTGTTCCGAGGCCAGGGGGAAGCTGATACAGTGGCTGGGTTGTTGTGGAGACACTAATGATAAGTCAGGGACAAGGGGATTACCAGGTGAACAATCAGACCTTTAGAAGGACATACTGTCTCCTCTTTAATCCCCCTCCACAGCCCCAGGTGATCTCTGTGTGTGTGTGTGTGTGTGTGTGTGTGTGTGTGTGTGTGTGTGTGTGTGTGTGTGTGTTTTAGCGGTTGCTTGTGTTTCTGAGGCCATATGTGTTTGTACCTGCGGCTGATGATGAAGACTGCGGTGGAGATGAGCAATAGAATCACACCTCCACTGATTGACAGCAGGAGCAGGGTGGAGTTAGCGGCATCACCAATCAGAGGCAAGGGATCTGTCAGTGGGAGGGGACAAGAGGTTACAAACCAGGATGTTTTCATTAAAAACAGGTTCCAGAAAAATGCAATATCTCTTGCTCAAAAACAGCTGAATATAATAGAATAGAATACATTAGAATGTCTTCTACCTGAGTTGGTGGAGAACTCCAAGGGGCCGCTGAACTCTCCGTATCCGGCGGCGGTGCGAGCGCGCACCTGAAACAAGTACACAGTAAGCGGACTCAGCCCAGTGATGTCAGCACTGCGAGACGCCGTCTTCATGATGCGGTAGGAGCTCTCCTTCTGATCCTGATTGGACGAGAGACAGGGAGAGAGAAACAGGGGAGGGATCTGTTAATGCTGGAGCAGAAATCTGCGGTCAAATACATGAACCTTTCCAAGATACAGCATAACTTAAATACACCCCATTTTAATTGGCAAGTGTAAAGAAAAGGGGTAACGGATGATGTCATGATCCTAAAATGTAATTTGAAGTTGCAAAACAATGTTATCTGTGTGGTTCTGGAGTGAAAAACCTCTCCCTGTGGACTCTCGGCCTATAATCACAAAACCAGACAAGCAAGGACAAACTTTAGCCACACAATTCCAAATCAACTACAAATCACTCCCGCCCATCTAGCTCCCTTTTTCTCTCCCAAGTCCCACATAAAAAAACTCCCTTCATTTCTCCCTCTCTTTTTCCATGTCAAACACAAGGAATGCTTTGAAGATTGTTTATTGGTTGTTTTATAGGTCTATTGATACCAGTTTAAGCAGATAGCATGTGAACACTCACAAACATGCATAGATACACAGAACACACACCAGTTATAGGTTTCCATAGACTCTTTACTAAAAGAAAGTGCCATCTAGAACCTAAAAGGGTTCTTTGGATGTCCCCATAGGAAAACCATTTGAAGAACCCCTTTTGGTTTCAGATATAATCATTTTGGGTTCCTTGTAGAACCCTTTCCACAGAGGGTTCTACCTGGAACCCAATAGAGTTCTCCTATACAGCCGAAGAACTCTTTTGGAACCTTTTTTTTTTAAGAGTGTAAAAAAAAACTGATTCCTGAACCTCGGTTTCCACGAGGAATCTCACCTTCTCGTAGTACTTGACCTCATACTCCAGGATCACCCCATTGGGACGGTCGGGCTGTTGCCATGCCAACGACACACCATGCCTGGAGACATCACCAGCCTGGATGGATGTAACTGGGGAGGGAGCTGAGTGAGTGAGAGAGAGAGGTACATAAGTTGAAGAACTAGGACAGCCCAAGATATATCACGGCTTTTATGTTTGTGTATTGGATCTCTTGAATAGTTTACCAGAAAATAATGTAAGACACATTGGCATAACATCTGCAAAATAAAATAATTCAAGCTACAGGATTGACAGGTTTTCATGCAAATCCACATTTGGAGTTATGAAACAACAATTCCCTGAATGTTTGACGGCAATCACAATGACCCAATTCACCACAGCCGAGTCCTGGAGGAAACTTTTACCTTTTCTCTAGGGAACAGGCCACGACCTTTCTCACCTCTTTTCAGCCTGTCTTTCTATCCCTTTATCATTACCTTTCCCACTTTCTTTCCATCCCTCCATCAATGTCTACCCCTTCCCTTTCTATCCCTCTAATATAGTCTTCCTCTTATGTCCCTGTATTCTTGTGATAGTCCCTCTGACATACTGAATGACAGGAGAAGAAGGTTCAATCACTGGTCAATGTGACTGTACAGTGTAGGATGCTGACTCACTAAAGACAGAAAGTAGTTATTTCAGAGTGAATGAGTATTGAATGACAACACTGTTTCTGCCTTTGAGTAATAGTTCCCAGCCCTCTCATTTATCACCCAGTAGGTCACGCTACTCGACACAGGGAGACAACACACTTCCCACAGGTAGTCAGAGCAGGTGTGTCTGCCACTATCTGGGACTCTGATCTTTTCTGATCTTTTCTTTCTTACACTCATTGATATTTTGACCAATCAGATCAGCTCTGAAAAAGATCTGATGTGATTGGTCAAAAGGTCAATTCCTGGGAAAAAAATATCAGAATTGGGCTTCCTGTGTAAATGCAGCCAGAGACATTGTAAAGATGCTAGAGTCAGTGGGCTGTGTTCCAGTTCACGTACAGTAAGCCACACGGGGGGAAAAAAACGTACATAAGCACACACTCCATCTGACTCACACTCCCCGTAGAAGCTCAAATGAAACACCTCGTAAAACTTTACAGACCTCCTAAATGTAGAGGTGATCAAACCAACACGCTTTCTCCCCGCACGCGCTACACACACACACCGTGGCATAAGCCAATAAGATGATGATCACCGTATCATTCAGTTCATGTCACCGAGACAAGTCGCTCCTTGAGAGTTTGACACAAACACACTCAGACACACACACACGTAACTCCCATGTACTGTTCAGAATGTATTCACACCCCTTAACTTATTCCACATTTTGTTGTGTTAAATTCAAAATGGATTACATGAAAATGTATGGAAAATGAAACACAGAAATATCTCATTTACATAATTATTCACACGCCCCAGTCAATACTTTGTAGGAGCGCCTTTGGCGGCTATTACAGCTTTAATTTGTCTTGGGTATGTCTGTATCAGCTTTGCACATCTGGATTTGTTCCTTGCAGATTTTCTCAAGCTTTGTTATGTTAGATGAGGATCGGAGCTGAGTAGCAATCTTCAAGTCTTTCCACAGATTTTCCATGGGATACAAGTCTGGGCTTTGGCTGGACCATTCAAGGACTTTCACATTCTTGTTCCGAAGCCATTCCAGCCTTGCTATGGCTGTATACTAGGGGCCATTGTCCATTCATTGTCCCCTGTATCCTTACCCTTCTCCCAGTCCATGCCACTGAAAAGCATCCACATAGCATGATGCTGCCACCACCATGCTTCATGGTAGGGATGGTGTTAGACGGGTGATGAGTTGCGCCTGGTTGTATCCAGACGTAGCGCTTTGTATTCAGGCCAAAGTGTTTAATCTCATCAAACCACAGAATCTTTTGCCTTATACTTTGAGTCTTTCACGTGCCTTTTGCAAACTCAAGGTGTGCTGTCATGTGACTTTCTCTCAGGAGTGGCTTCCGTCTGGCCACACTAGCAAAAAGCGCAGATTAGTGTAGTGCTGTAGAGACTGCCGTCCTTCTGGCAGGTTCTCCCATCTCAGCCAAGGAACTCTGTAGTTCTGTCAGAGTGGTCATTGGGTTCTTGGTCATCTCCCTGACCAAGGTCCTTCTTTCCCGGTTGCTCAGTTCGGTCGGCCGACAAGCTCTAGGCAGTCCCATATTTTTTCAATTTCCCAATGATGGAGACCACTGTGCTCTTGGGAAATTGTCAACACTCTAGAAATGGTTTTATACCCTTCCCCAGATTTATGCCTCATCACAGTTCTATCTCAGAGATCTACAGACAGTTTCTTGGACTTCATGGTATAGTTTCTGCTCTGACAACTGTGGGACCTTATATAGACAGGTGTGTTTCTTTCTAAATCATGTCCAAAGAATTGAATTGGCCACAGGTGGACTCTATTCAAGTTGTAGTGACATCTCAAGGCTGATCAAAGGAAATTGGATGCACCTGAGCTCAATTTGGAGTGTCATAGCAAAGGGATGTGAATACTTATGTAAATGTAATAGTTCTGTATTTAATTTCCAATAAAACATTTTTTTCTTCTAAAAACACATTTCCCCATTGCCTTTATGGGGTATTGTGTGTAAGAACAAAATATATATATATATATATTTCATCAATTTTGAATTCAGGCTGTAACAACAAGATGTGGAATAAGTCAAAGGGTATGAATACTTTCTGAAGACACTGTATACAGACACACACCAGTAGGCACAAAAAGTTTGTCCAACTTAATCCAATTCACATTCCCCCATTAAAGGCTACCTGCTTCACAGACATTCTCACACACCCCTCAATCCCCCACACTCCATGCAATGCACAGCCTGTGCTTGGCCCCTGAAAACACACACACACACTCCCCTCGTTACTTACATACTCCTTCACACAAACTCACCGGCCTGGTTGGTGGTGAGAGTGACAGACACACTCTGTCCTGCCCCTGCACTGTGGCCCTGGGAGACGCCGTTGCGGGCGAGGATGGTGAAGGTGTAGCGTGTGTGCGCCTGCAGCTCGCTCACACACACCCTGGTGGCCCTTAGGCCACTCTGCTGGGGAGAGAACAGGACATCTTGACTGCAGGGCAGGCAGAGCTGGGCCCCAAGAGGACCCTTAAGAGCCGCAAGGCTACCAGCTTCTCCAAGTCGACTCCCAATCTGAGTTTGATTCCCGGTTTGACTCTCAGGTCCGTGGCAGAGCAGGCAGTCCACACTGTAGCTGATGTCACTTCTCCCTCCGAGCCTGAGGGGGGCGCTCCACTCCAGAACCACTGACGTCTCGTTGACCTCGGAGATCAGCTGCTGAGGAGCAGATGGGGGTTCTGGGATACATAGGACAGGGAGGTAGAGTTAGAAAATATATTGTGGTTATGGTTACATATACTTTCCTCTGTGGTACAGTTTGTCGTTATGTTTTTGTGTGAGAGAGTGTTGTCTGTTTTCTCAGGCTGACTGGCTGAACCCTGTGCTGTATATAGGCATAATTAAGTTTATGACAAACAGACCAAAGTCTCAGTCAGATTACAGTTGCTGGGGGAGAGAGAGCGAGAGAATGAAAGAGAGAGAAAGAGAGAGCGAGAAGGAGAGAGAGGGACAGTAAGTGACATGTAACTGAGCCCGAGGACTATTCATTCGATCGCAACGCCTTATCTCCCGTCCAGGACACGGTGGATTAGTCAGAAGTCTTTAGATCAGTACAGAGGGACGACTGAGAGGAAAGAGAGAGAGGACAAAAGAGAGAAGAGGAACAGAGGGGAGAAAGAGTACAGCTGCATAGATTGATCGACCCCCTAGGGGGAAATGTGTGTGTGTGTGTTCTTACGTGTGCAGGGCATAGATGCAGGGTCACTCTCAGAACGGTAGTATGCCGGGTTGCAGTCACAGACAGTAGCCCCCTCCTTCTCTGAGTGACTGTGCGGAGGACACTTAGAACATGCTCTGTCTGTAGACACAGCTCTGTTGAAACCGACCGTACACGCTACAGAGAGAGGGGAGGGTTCCATTCATTTTCATTCTAGTACAATCAACACATGCATTGACATGACAATACCCAGTTGGACTTATTCAGAATGCCTAACCCCCATGGCTGTCAACCCATTCATGAAATCCTTCACTTTTTCACAACTCTTCTAGAAGTAATTACGTTATTATCATCTCTATTCTCCCCCATTTCATTTCCGGGGGTGACCAAGTCATCGCAGTGGGAGTGGTTCGGAATGTGGGAGTGACAGAGTTTGTGTTTGAAAATGGGGGATGACAGTGTGTCTGTGTGACAGAGTGTTTTAAAACACTCATCAGTAGAGGAAGTCTTCCCATAGGAATGTCCCGTCTCTGTAATCAACGCTGTCCTAACCATCCCTCTCTTCTGGGAGGCTCTACCTCTCTCACACACACTTTCTTTCTCACACTATCTTTCTCTCTGTATTCCTCTCTCCGTCTTTGTCTCTGTATTCCTCTCTCCGTTTTCCTCTCTCTCTCTGTTTCTCTCTCTCTCTGTTTCTCTCTCTCTCTGTTTCTCTCTCTCTCTGTTTCTCTCTCTCTCTGTTTCTCTCTCTCTCTGTTTCTCTCTCTCTCTGTTTCTCTCTCTCTCTGTTTCTCTCTCTCTCTGTTTCTCTCTCTCTCTGTTTCTCTCTCTCTCTGTTTCTCTCTCTCTCTGTTTCTCTCTCTTCCCCTCTCTCTCTCCGTTTCTCTCTCTTCCCCTCTCTCTCTCTTCCCCTCTCTCTCTCTTCCCCTCTCTCTCTTCCCCTCTCTCTCTCTTCCCCTCTCTCTCTCTTCCCCTCTCTCTCTCTTCCCCTCTCTCTCTCTTCCCCTCTCTCTCTCTTCCCCTCTCTCTCTGTTTCTCTCTCTCTCTCGGTTTCTCTCTCTCTCGGTTTCTCTCTCTCTCGGTTTCTCTCTCTCTCTGTTTCTCTCTCTCTCTGTTTCTCTCTCTCTCTGTTTCTCTCTCTCTCTGTTTCTCTCTCTCTCTGTTTCTCTCTCTCTCTGTTTCTCTCTCTCTCTGTTCTTCTCTGTTCTCTCTCTCTTCTGTTTCTCTCTCTCTCTCTGTTTCTCTCTCTCTCTGTTTCTCTCTCTCTCTCTGTTTCTCTCTCTCTCTCTGTTTCTCTCTCTCTCTCTGTTTCTCTCTCTCTCTCTGTTTCTCTCTCTCTCTCTGTTTCTCTCTCTCTCTCTGTTTCTCTCTCTCTCTCTGTTTCTCTCTCTCTCTCTGTTTCTCTCTCTCTCTCTGTTTCTCTCTCTCTCTCTGTTTCTCTCTCTCTCTCTGTTTCTCTCTCTCTCTCTGTTTCTCTCTCTCTCTCTGTTTCTCTCTCTCTCTCTCTGTTTCTCTCTCTCTCTCTGTTTCTCTCTCTCTCTCTGTTTCTCTCTCTCTCTCTGTTTCTCTCTCTCTCTCTGTTTCTCTCTCTCTCTCTGTTTCTCTCTCTCTCTCTGTTTCTCTCTCTCTCTCTGTTTCTCTCTCTCTCTCTGTTTCTCTCTCTCTCTCTGTTTCTCTCTCTCTCTCTGTTTCTCTCTCTGTTTCTCTCTCTCTCTCTGTTTCTCTCTCTCTCTCTGTTTCTCTCTCTCTCTCTCTCTGTTTCTCTCTCTCTGTTTCTCTCTCTCTGTTTCTCTCTCTCTGTTTCTCTCTCTCTGTTTCTCTCTCTCTGTTTCTCTCTCTCTGTTTCTCTCTCTCTGTTTCTCTCTCTCTGTTTCTCTCTCTCTGTTTCTCTCTCTCTGTTTCTCTCTCTCTGTTTCTCTCTCTCTGTTTCTCTCTCTCTGTTTCTCTCTCTCTGTTTCTCTCTCTCTGTTTCTCTCTCTCTGTTTCTCTCTCTCTGTTTCTCTCTCTCTGTTTCTCTCTCTCTGTTTCTCTCTCTCTGTTTCTCTCTCTCTGTTTCTCTCTCTCTGTTTCTCTCTCTCTGTTTCTCTCTCTCTGTTTCTCTCTCTCTGTTTCTCTCTCTCTGTTTCTCTCTCTCTGTTTCTCTCTCTCTCTCTGTTTCTCTCTCTCTCTCTGTTTCTCTCTCTCTCTCTGTTTCTCTCTCTCTCTCTGTTTCTCTCTCTCTCTCTGTTTCTCTCTCTCTCTCTGTTTCTCTCTCTCTCTCTGTTTCTCTCTCTCTCTCTGTTTCTCTCTCTCTCTCTGTTTCTCTCTCTCTCTCTGTTTCTCTCTCTCTCTCTGTTTCTCTCTCTCTCTCTGTTTCTCTCTCTCTCTCTGTTTCTCTCTCTCTCTCTGTTTCTCTCTCTCTCTCTGTTTCTCTCTCTCTCTCTGTTTCTCTCTCTCTCTCTGTTTCTCTCTCTCTCTCTGTTTCTCTCTCTCTCTCTGTTTCTCTCTCTCTGTTTCTCTCTCTCTGTTTCTCTCTCTCTGTTTCTCTCTCTCTGTTTCTCTCTCTCTGTTTCTCTCTCTCTGTTTCTCTCTCTCTGTTTCTCTCTCTCTGTTTCTCTCTCTCTGTTTCTCTCTCTCTGTTTCTCTCTCTCTGTTTCTCTCTCTCTGTTTCTCTCTCTCTGTTTCTCTCTCTCTGTTTCTCTCTCTCTGTTTCTCTCTCTCTGTTTCTCTCTCTCTGTTTCTCTCTCTCTGTTTCTCTCTCTCTGTTTCTCTCTCTCTGTTTCTCTCTCTCTGTTTCTCTCTCTCTGTTTCTCTCTCTCTGTTTCTCTCTCTCTGTTTCTCTCTCTCTGTTTCTCTCTCTCTGTTTCTCTCTCTCTGTTTCTCTCTCTCTGTTTCTCTCTCTCTGTTTCTCTCTCTCTGTTTCTCTCTCTCTGTTTCTCTCTCTCTGTTTCTCTCTCTCTGTTTCTCTCTCTCTGTTTCTCTCTCTCTGTTTCTCTCTCTCTGTTTCTCTCTCTCTGTTTCTCTCTCTCTGTTTCTCTCTCTCTGTTTCTCTCTCTCTGTTTCTCTCTCTCTGTTTCTCTCTCTCTGTTTCTCTCTCTCTGTTTCTCCCTCTCTCTGGAATGCTTTGAAGATTGTTATTTTTTTTTATAGCTCAATCGATACCAGTTAAACGCTGATTGCATAAGAACATGCACACACACGCGCACTAACACACACAGATAGGAGCCATTCACATCCGTTAACCCTGCTTTTATGGCTCTATGTCAAACACTTTACAGCTGTAAGGCCTCGATGTCGACATTTTACATTTGAGTCATTTAGCTAGCAGACGCTCTTATCCAGAGTGACTTACAGTTAGTGCATTCATGTTAGGATGAATGCAGACAACCACATATCACAATGCATTTTTCCTCAATAAAGAAGTTATCAGAAAGTCTGTGCTAGTCGCAAAAGGCAGGTTTGTTTTTGACTGAGCCCCCGCCATCAATGAGTGAGTGTAGTTCCGGGTATTATACTACTATCAGTAGAGACCTTGGTGTGTGTGTGTGTGTGTGTGTGTGTGTGTGTGACGCCATAAAGTCATACACTGTTGAGGGTGGTGGTCTTTGTGTGGGTGCGACAGAGGGGAAAGAGGAGTGGAGAGAAGGAGAGAGAGCGAGAGAGAGAGGAGAGCAGCAGTCCACCATCGCCCTCTCTTATATAGGGATAATAACACCTTTATGAGCTGTCATTCCAGGTCAACGCTCACTCTCCCTTTGCAGCACAAACACAAATCATGACACACACACACACGCCTTTTCCCCTCAGAGAGAGGAATGATGAAAAATAGAGATTATTAGAGACTGTGGGGAACGAGAAGAGAGAGGGACAGAAACATAGAAGATAGGGAATGAGCGAGAAAAAGAAAGAAGAGAGAAACAGTGACGTGAAAAGACGAAGGAGTGTTTATGGGTTGGTGGCCACACTCTCTCCCTTTCTTATTCTCTCCCTCTCACCTTCCCTCTGTTCATTGTGGAAAAAAGGGAGAACGGCAGGGTGGGATGGAGACAAAGCCAGCTCACAGCCTTGAGTCCTGCCCTCCTGCTACAATTCAATAGCTCACGGTGTGCCAAAAAATGTGTGCCAGTATGGCTGTATGTGTGCATGTGTGACAGAGTGTGTGTGTGTGTGTTCATGTCAACGGCAGGTCAGGTATCGCGTGTCTCTTTGATGGACAGCCCCGGGGTCGTCCATCAGACTCAGAGAGACAGGAGTACCGCCCTGCAGAACGCACACAGTAGGAGTGTGTGTGTGTGTGTGTGTGAGGGAGGGGGGTGGCAGTTGACAGAGGAGGAAGGACAGTAGGACACACACACACACTGTAAACAGTCAGATTCTTGGCTCTTGTCTCCAATCTCCTGATGAGAGCGGCTGAAGCTGCTGGGTAAGGGGTAGACAACTCACATTACTCTCTAAACTCTCTCTGTGTGTGAGAGAGATCCCTCTCCACTCCTATAGTTTCTCCTTCCCCTTTGCACTTCATTTTACAGAAAACGCTGAGTTGGGTAGAGTGAGTAAATGAGTGTAGGCTACTTCCTTTGTACTACAAACTCCATAAACTGTGTGAGAGCGAGAAGGACATCTTTGACTATGTACAGACTATGTACAGAGCATAGCCTTGCTACTGAGAAAGGCTGCCGACAGCAGACCTGGTTCTCAAGAGAAGACAGGCTATGTGCATACTGCCCACAAAATTAGGTGGAAACTGAGCTGCACTTCCTAACCTCCTGCCCAATGTATGACCATATTAGACACATATTTCCCTCAGATTACACAGACCCAAAGAATTCGAAAAACCAATCCAATTTTGATAAACTCCCATATCTATTGGGTGAAATACCACAGTGTGCAATCACAACAGCAAGATTTGTGACCTGTTGCCATAAGAAAAGGGCAACCAGTAAAAAATATTTAAAAAATATTTATATATTTAAAATATAAAAGTTTATTTATTTTTGTACTTTAACTATTTGCACACCATTACAGCAGTGTATATAGACCTCATATGACCTTTGAAATGTCGTTATTCTTTTGAAACTTTTGTGATTGTAATGTTTACTGTTAATTGTTTATTTCACTTGCTTTGGCAATGTAAACATATGTTTCCCATGCCAATACAGCCCCTTAAATTGAGCGAGAGCGAGAGCGAGAGAGAAGGGGGTAATTGTTGCAGGGGGCTTTTGACATGCTAATACTCTCACTGTCAGTTCCACCCGCCCCTCCCCCAGCCTGGGCACACACACTAAACACTGTGTGAATGTGAAACTAAATCCACCTAGACTAGTGTGTAACTAGCAGGTCTGGGTGACTGATGGAGGAAGAGGAGCGAAACAACTCTGTAATTATCCTCAAAGACGACGAGTGTCAACACCTTTCCAATGACAAATGCATTCCACATACAAACACACAGGGCTGTGCTTGCATATCTGTGCGTGCGGTGGTGAGGTAGGAGCTAATCCTGGTTTACCCTAAGGGAAAGGCAGGCTGACAGTCAGACAGACAGACAGACATCTCACTCACTCAGAGGAGCCATATATAACATCGAACCAGGCTCTCATACAGATGTCCTGTTGTGTTTAACTGCACCACACACTGTGTGTCACTGCAGAGGTGAGACATCTCCATCGAGGATAATCATAGTTCTTCTGGTTAGGAACTCTGATTTTGTTCACAAGCCACAAGAGGAAGTACCGGAAACACAAGAGGGATTATGTAATCAACCTAGATTGCAGAGTAGCTATATTAAGTAGCTATATTCTACTACAATTTTGAAGAGCCCCTTGATCACAGAGGAGTGAATGGGACAGCCTTGGGATCACTAATCTACAATGGTTAACTCATCTCGTTTTCCCCAGGTCTACCGGGCACCCATAACTCCCTCTGATGTCCATCCATCCAATGTCCATCCCTCCCTCTCATTTATCACTCCATCCATCCATCACCCTGTCCCTCCCTCTATCCATCACCTAGACAGCTGACACACTGGAGCGGTCAGAGGTACTTCCGACTCAGAGAGCGAGAGGGAGGGCGACAGGACAGGGTCATAGAGAAACTCAGGCACACACACACTGTATGTAATGAGATAGATTTGCATTTGATCTGGATTTGCATTTGCGCAAAAAAATGAATATGTAAATGACCAAGATGATAGCAATAAAAGGGCACCTTTACTGTGAATGTTTCTCTTTCACTCTCTCCTCTTGTTCTCCCACTCCCTACACCTATCTCTTCTCTCTATCGGTCTCCCTCGTCTCTCTCACTCACCTCTTCTCTTTCAGTAGACAGGTGATGATCATGTATTCAGTATTCTCCCACAGTGAGAAGCAGACAGGATATGAATATTCAGACTGTCAATACCTTTGTTTTACAGACACAGAAGCAACACACAGCACAGCACTGTGATCACACACACACATTTCCAAAATAAGTCATGTTTTTTTTCACAGGAACTTCCATGTGTGTGTTTTTTAAATGGGGTTTAAGGTAAATATGTAATTTAACTGTAAAAATGTTTTACATTTAATGTGGCTTGAACACAACCAGTCATGTTTTCAACTAATTGTCAAAAGAATCACTTCAAAACGAAGGTTACCTTCGCACGTTCATCCAAAATAATTCCAGCATCCAAACAGTGGCTGAAGCTATGGCATTTTCTTGTGAATGATGTCCAGCATAAGGCAAGAAACAATGCCTTTTTTTGGCAACTTTTTCTAATCATAGTCGCACACCTCATGTAGCCTAGCCCACAGGCCTTTATGTTTTGATATGGCTTTTTCACTATAAAAATGCAATATTTGGAATATTTGTGACCGACTGCCTTGATTCTGTCTTATGTAGCAATTTTTTTATTTTTTTATTTTTTACATTGGATAAAAGCAAAGACACAAAGCTACAAAATGGTACATCATACACCGCATTTGACGAACAATGGGAAAGTAATTCTGCTTTGAAAGTTGATAAAGTTATAACCTCACTTTTGAGAAAATGGCCTTTGAATGTTTGGTACCTACTGGAGAGCTCTTCTTTGTCTACACCCATTCAGCATTGTTCACACCCTCTTAAGCTTTAGCCCCACCCATCTCTTTAAGGGTTGATCCGAGCATTCTGTCCTAACAACAGCATTCAAGCACCCAAGCTAACTGGCTAACATTGGCTAGCTACTTCCAGACACAAATGAGAGAACAGCTCACTGACCATTTTACTCATCCTAGCAGAGCTGGTTAGGCTGTTTTTATGTTATCCAGGGCGTTGGTGACTTCAACTGTGCTGCTGGCAACAATTTACACTTTTTTTGCCAATGTTTACTGACACCGGCCATATTCAACAGGTGTTGAGTGTTCGTAAATTCGTCAGTTATTCTGCACTCTTGCACAGTCAGATGAGAGTGCTCTGAAATCGGAGAAGATAGCCAGAGCGAATTTACCAGCTACGTCTATCAACAGTTGTCGCAGTTACATTCTATTGAAATGGTTACTTGCATAGTGGAGTATTTTGTTAACCTCTAGGGTACGTGAGACGGTAGCGTCCCACCTCTTCAACAGCCAGTGAAACTGCAGGGCGCCAAATTCAAATACAGAAATACTCATTATAAAAATTCAGAAAACAAAACATTTTACATAGGTTTAAAGATTAACTTCTTGTGAATCCAACGACGGTGTTAGATTTAAAAAAAAAATGCTTTATGGGCGAAAGCATACCTTACGATTATTTGAGAACATAGCCCAGCAGGCAAATCATTACAAACAGTAACCAGCCGAGTAGAAGAGTTACACAAGTCAGAAATAGAGATAAAATGAATCCCCTACCTTTGATGATCTTCATATGGTTGCACTCAGAAGACATTCATTTACTCAATAAATGTTCCTTTTGTTTGATAAAGTCTCTTTATATCCAAAAACCTCCATTTTGTTTGCGCGTTTTCTTCAGTAATCCACAGGCTCAAACGCAGTCACAACAGGCAGACAAAAAATCCAAATTGTATCCGTAAAGTTCATAGAAACATGTCAAACGATGTTTATATTCAATCCTCAGGTTGTTTTTAGCCTAAATAATCGATAATTTCAACCGGACATTAACGTCGTCAATATAAAAGGTAAACATGAAAGGCACTCTCTTGGTCGTGCGCATGAAAAAGCTCTGTGACACTGCAGGGTCCACTCATTCAGACTGCTCTTACTCCCTCATTTTTAAGAATACATGCCTGAAACAATTTCTAAAGACTGTTGACATCTAGTGGAAGGCATAGGAACTGCAATTTGAGTCATAAGTCAATGGATACTGTAATGGCATTGAATAGAAAACTACAAAACCAAAAAAAATCCTACTTCCTGAATGGATTTTTCTCAGGTTTTCACCTGCCAAATCAGTTCTGTTATACTCACAGACACTAATTTAACAGTTTGAAACTTTAGAGTGTTTTCTATCCAAATCTACCAGTTATATGCATATCATATCTTCTGGGCCCGAGAAGCAGGCAGTTTAATTTGGGCATGCTTCCCATCCAAAATTCCAAATGCTGCCCCCTACCCTAGAGAAGTTAAGCCATGTAACTAGCTAGGTAAACAATAAACCATAATCCCAACTCATGACGTTACTACCCTGCATGAATCTGCAGGTAGCTAAACAACCAGGTTCAATGTTGGCTAGCTAACATTAGGCTATAACTAACAAAGCAAATGGCTCTGAGATATGAATAATAAGATCATACATGTAACAGCTAGCGAGACAGCCAGCTAACGTTAGCTAGCTAACAGTACACTTGAACTTGAAATGACTGTCAAAATTAGAAAAGTGTAATATCTGAAAATGTAGCTAGCGAGACTATCTTACCCATATACATCGTGGATGGGCGCTTCTCCCCATCACGGATGCCATGGCTGCCCTTAGTATGAAGATGTAATCCGGAGTGTTTACATAGAGTATGATAGCTATTTCCACTGATTTCAAAACTCGGTCCTCCAGAAAGTGGAGAGCGACACTTACGCAGTTCTGATACGCGATACATAAAAAAAAAAAAAAGCTGCGTTAGACAGGATTACCTACACATACTGACCAGCTCCAATAGAGAGCAGCGTGCTATATGGCAGACCAATCCGAACTCATCTCTCGGCATGTCCAGCCCACTCATTATCTCAGCCAATCATGGCTAGCGGGAAGGTTGCTCGCTTTTTTTCTGTTTTCTGTTACTAAACCAACTAGGCTCGTAATTTAAATATTTTAAATCGGATTTACAGATGGCATACAAGTCTTTTATTATGGAACATGAAAGTTCACACGTTCCAGAAGGCATTACTGTCAAAAATACGCATTTTGATTAAAACATAAGTTAGGTTCAAATGGCTCTCCTGTGAAGTAGTGACCCGTGACGTATGCCTAGTTTCCTGAAACGAGACATTTATGTCTTGCACAGAATAGGTTTACTGTTGTACTATGAAAGATAGTAAATTGACATAGGCTAGTTATTTTGCCATTTGTTAGGCCTACTCATCATATTGGCTGACGAAAAGTAAATGTGGAGAGTTCTTCCAATATCTTCAATATGTACCTCGGACATAGTTAAGGACACGCACAGTTGTGTCCCCGATGTGTCTGTCTTCACTTGTAGCCTGTGGAAAAACCTGATCACTTGAGGGAGAGCCATGTGAGTGAGAGGTGCTTCAGAACATGCAGCACTCCGGGCCGAGGGCACGATGGCCACTGGCCGCAAAAGGTATGGATTTTTTATGGTGCATTACGGCCAAACAAAGGGGATGCCGCCGGGAAATTCGAGCCGTTATCAAGTGCTTGTCAAATTGTGAATGAGAGACTGATGAAGTGTGTACAGCCTGCACAAAAAACAAAGAGGAGCTAACGCCTTTCAAGCGACTTTTTTCAAATCATCAATAGACTCACATCATGCAGCCTTACAATGTATTAAACATCAAAACATATAGCCCGACGTTTGTAGAACAACTAAAGTTACATTTATTTGTTAACTGCTCAACACAGAATAGCTGCATGTGCGCACTCCCTCAAATCATTTGGAGAAAATATCCTTTCTATTTAATTCAGCTTAGTTCAAGTGTAGTCTTCATACTATAATATAAAATAATGCCACGGAATTCTAAGCTAATCGTGTCTGCTAGATGAACTAGTGTAGCCCACAGCCATTTGGCATAGCCAGATCAGGACCTAACATAAGGACCGCTCAACTTCTGCTCTTCTAAAATAGACTACATTTTCTTCATATCATGTTTCTTTACACCCGTCTAAAAAATATATTGAATTTATTGTGAAGGTGTAGGCTATATTACATGAGTTATTTGCTTGACAATCACCGGTTTATACGTGTGCATGTTTTTCTCATCTGGCGAAAACAAAAGCTGATTCAAAGGGGAGGGGTGTCAGATTTCAAAACTCTTCCGTGGTAGAATACACATGAGTATCCTTGATGAAAGGTGGCTATTGAGGAGGGGAGGACGCTTCTGTTCACCTACTAACGAATTGACATCTCCCCAACCACTCAGCGGTTTCCGTGTCAAGAGAGAGAACGGAGGAGAGAGGGTGGAAGACAGACTTTTGCTCAAATGAGAAAATGCTTATCTCACCTGAGCGAGCAAAACAGTGCCCCTCTGTCTTACTATATGTAGCTCATGTATCTGATGCCGTCTGACCAAAAAGAGTATGACATGTCATGCACATGGGCAACACATACCGAGGCAGATGGATGCTGTTTCGCTCAGATGCTTTATCTGGGATTGTTGCGTCTTTATGTCGACGTGCGTCTCAGTCAAATAAATGATCAATATTTAAATATTTGATTTCGATGGGCAAGGAGGTACAGTAGGGCGGGCCTGGCCCCATAAGGCCCACCCATAACGCTGGCCCTGTCTCTCTCTCTGGCCATCTCTCTCAACACACACACACACACACACACACACACACACACACACACACACACACACACACACACACACACCAAGTCCTTTGTTGGTTGAGTATTGAAGGTGCACCGGAATGAAAGTCTCTCTGACGTCGATCACACTTGGACAACCGCCACCATGCATCTTATAAAATCTAATTTCAGGTCTCTCTCTATCACTCTCTTACTCGCTTTATTTTACCCCATTCAGTGTCTTCGGAAAGAATTCACACCCCTTGACTTGTTCCACATTTTGTTATGTTACAGTCTTTTTCTAAAATGGATGAAATATGTTTTTCTCAGCAATCTACACACAATACTCCATAATGACAAAGCAAAAACAGGTTTTTAGAGAAAAACAGAAATACCTCATTTACACAAGTATTCAGACCCTTTGCTATGAGACTCGAAATTGAGCTCAGGTGCATCCATTCCAAGACTCAGACCATGAGAAACAATAATCTCTGGTCTGATGAAACCAAGATCGAACTCTTTGGCCTGATAAGCAAGCGTCATGTCTGGCACCTGGCACCATCCCTACGGTGAAGCATGGTGGTGGCAGCATCATGCTGTGGGAATGTTTTTCCGCGGCAGGGACTGGGAGACTAGTCAGGATCGAGGGAAAGATGAACGGAGCAAAGTACAGAGAGATCCTTGATGAAAACCTGCTCCAGATCGCTCAGGACCTCAGACTGGGGAGAATGTCCTGTTGAAAGGTGAACAACGACCATAAGCATACAGCCAAGACAATGCAGGAGTGGCTTCGGGACAAGTTTCTGAATGTCCTTGAGCGGCCCAGCCAAAGCCCGGACTTGAACCCAATCGAACATCTCTGGAGACACCTGAAAATAGCTGTGCAGCAACGCTCCCCATCCATCCTGACAGAGGAATGGGAAAAACTCCCCAAATACAGGTGTGCCAAAATTGTAGCATCATACCCCAAAAGACTTGAGGCTGTAATCACTGCCAAAGGTGCTTCAACAAAATACTGAGTAAAGGGTCTGAATACTTATGCAAATGTGAATGTTTTTTATATTTTTGTTGCAAGAATTTCTAAAAAACTGTTTTTGCTTTGTCATGATAGGGTATTGTGTGTAGATTTATGAGGGGAAAAAACTATTAAATACATTACAGCCTTGTTCTAAAATGTAACAAAATGTGGAAAAAGTCAAGGGGTCTGAATACTTTCCGAAGGCACTGTATATCTCACACAAACACATATACACACTGCAGAAAATAGAAACACTCACACACAGATAACGCACACATGGACACACAGTAATAGCAGCAGATGAGCAACCACAGCTGAACAAAGTCCCTCTAAAAAGGCACCGTCAAAACTCTTAACAAAACGCAGAGGTCCTTTTTCATTCCGGAGTCTGACTGTCCCATTCACATTTAAACCACCTCTGTTGTCTCTCCTCTCCTTCTCTGTCCCTCCCTCGCTTCCTCTCCTCCCAGCCCGAATCACAGCTGTCAGAGTTTTGACGTCTTTATCAACCTCGGTCATGACCCTGCCCTTCACAACTTAACAGAGTGTATTTGTGTGTGTGTGTGTGTGTGTCTGTCAAAGTCTTTGACGGCTTCATCAAGCCTGGTCATGACCCTGCTCTTAAAGGTGTGTGTGTATGTGCGTGTGTGGAGGGGTTGGGCGTAAGGGACATTGGGGGATAAAGTCGAGGGGGGGGGGGGGTAACCTCTCTTATGTTTGTGTTCTTGCCCCCGTGTGAGCCCACTGCACCCCCTCTAACACCCCGACATAGTAACAATTGGGGGGACTGGGCTATCATTGATGCCTTATGCCGTAAATGGCCTCCTTATAGAACCCCCTCTCTATTCACAAACTAATTCCTCCTTCCTTTCCTCCCCCTCTCTCTCTCCAATCCTCCACCCCTACTG
The DNA here is from genome assembly GCF_029448725.1 of Salvelinus fontinalis. Lineage (NCBI taxonomy): Eukaryota > Metazoa > Chordata > Actinopteri > Salmoniformes > Salmonidae > Salvelinus > Salvelinus fontinalis. The sequence continues at coordinate 38,522,555 of NC_074690.1, forward strand.
CTCCACCTCTATCCGCCGGTATCTCTCAGCACTATTTCTCTCTCTGTCTCTTCATAGCACTCTATAGCGCTAAAAAGTATTCTACTCATTCCCTGCCTCGCTTTGTCGTTTCTCTCTCCCTATTGGTCACCTGTCCATTGTTTGCAGGCCGCTAATTGATATGACGGAAAGACTTAATCTAGGTTCCAATCGGTCGTCAAGCCTGACAGTACTATGGCAAATCACTAGAGCGCTCCAGACCTGAGTGGGCTGTTTCAACTTAGAGTGGGGAAAAGGAAATACTTAAAAAGAGCTAGTCCTTCACTTCTGTTCAAAGGTGATCAGAGTCAAGGGTCTAGTTAAATCTTGTTAAAGAAAACAGCCTTTAGATGTCATTAACTCTGCTATGGATAAGGAGGGGGAGGTCTGGATGGAGAGAGAGAGGGATGGAGAGGAAGAGAGAGGGAGGGAGAGAACCTGGTGTCTGTCACATACAGAAAGATTTGATAGCTATCCCTTTCTCTACTATCACAGACACACACATACACACACCTTCTGCTCGGTCCGCAGGCCTTTAAACGTTTAAGCTGTTTGTTATATAATTAGCCTGCTGGGATGGCCATAATAAATAAGATTGAGAGAATAAACCCACAGCTGTATATCATTCCCTACTGAAGCACTGACACTCAACTGGTGTGTGTGTGTGTGTGTGTGTGTGTGTGTTGAACAGAGACTCTCTATTCAGAGAGAGTAATGGCGTGCTATAAAGCTGTCTTCAGAACGTCTGTTCCCTCCAGTCTCGCCTATTTCCCTCACTCTCTCTTCCAGAGGTCCAAGAGCTGATGACTTAACTTTAGCTCAGTCGACTACGTGCATACGCCCGGGGGTTCGATACAATTTAGAAGAAAATGTGGTCATTAAATTAAAAGTAAATCAAATGCCTTACCCTGACAGACTCCGCTCTTCTCCTCGTATCCCAAGTTACAGACACACCCACCAATGGGGACCAGCCATTCCCCGTCTGCGCCACAATACATCTTGGGCTCCTCCCTCTCTTCTGATTGGTTCACGCACGACCCCCTGACCTCCACTAACGAGGAAGTGTCAGCTCCGGTGTTGGTATCTGGGAAGGTTGCTAAGTTGCGGACAGTGAGGGGGCAGGTTTTGTAGAAGACACGTACGGAAACCAGAGCGATGCAGGCGCCAACATCCTGGAACGCCAGGTAGAAACCCTTCCGGGTTGTGACCTTTACGTCACGCACCTCAGTGTTCAGCTTCATGATGCGGTCCCCAATGTCCACCTGATCATTGTAATAATAACAGAATTACTGATAATAAATAGCCATAAGAACACAACAATGTTACTTCCTTGTAATTTTCCCATTGAAAAAAGATAATCAACACACCATCAGATCTTAAAATTTAACAAAGAGATGAAAAAAAAAAACAAGAGTCCTAACCTGAGTGAAGCTCTCGTCGGCTGCCACGGTGTCGATCTTGAGAAAGTTGCTCTCTCTGATGTAGTGCTCTCTGTCGTTGTTAGACTCATAGTAGTAGAGGTTGAAGGTCTCCTTACAGGTGCCGGTGACTCCAGGCAGGCTGTTACAGTCCCGGAGGGTGAACTTGATCTCGACGTAGATGCGCTGCGCTCCAGACCGAGGGATCCAGTCGGTTCTAAGCCAGTTGCTCTGGCTGGGTTCCATCACGTTACACACCTGGTATGTTCTGATAGGGACGTTCTTCTCATCCATGATGCTTACCTCCTCCCACTGGGAACACACATTCTGACCATTAGACCAAAGTCACTTCTAGTCATCAATCAGCTTCAGTGACGACAAAACCTTCCGTGCGTTTATCTTGGGATAGTTTATCAAGGACGTTTTATGGAGTTGCATGGTGACCTTGCCTAACTATGGCATCTTACTACCATGGAATAGTAATGTGGCCTCCCACTCCCTGCTGGTGAGAGCTTTAGACGGACCAAGCCAGAGAGTGTGTGTGTGTAGAGGTGTTCTATAGGAGCTGTCATAGAGTATGGCTCCAAGTTTTATTCCCTCCTTTGGAGTCTTTGTTGAAGGACAGAAATCACAGCTGTCACAGTCGTAAAGCTGTACACTGGCCCCGACTGTGACGTGGAGAGGGGTTTGTGTGTGTGTGTGTGTGTGTGTGTGTGTGTGTGTGTGTGTGTGTGTGTGTGTGTGTGTGTGTGTGTGTGTGTGTGTGTGTGTGTGTGTGTGTGTGTGTGTGTGTGTGTGTGTGTGTGTAAGCAATGGGTGGGTGGGGGTATGCTGGCAATCAAAGGGCTCAGTGTGTGGGGACCAGGACCTTGTCAATCAAGCAGTTCAGTAAAAGAAAGTGAGCGCAGGGAGACTGGAGAGGAGTCAAGTTCACCAATAACTCTTAAACTAACAAAGAGGCTGGAGAGAGTGAAAGTGAGCGCGAGAGGGTGTGCATGCAATAAAGACAGAGGGAGATGGAGACTGCAGTAGAATGCCATCTAGCTTGGATTATAGGGTATTTAAAAAAAGACTCACCCATAGTCTACCTGTGTACAATTATGCATTACAAACACATGTTCTCACTGAAATAGGTTATTTTGTCTCGGCAGGACCACATACCCCTCCTTCTGTTGGACTTGCCGCCCATTTCAGCTCGCCAGGAACTGTCCTTGTGTCCAGTAACGTCTCTGAAACACACAGTTACAAACAGGTAGGTAAGGTGATTTCCACTTTCCATTGGCAGCTACTCTTAGGCTCAACAAGAACCCATACATACTGTATTCATACAGATGCAGATATGGAAAGAAAATTACAAGATCGAGAAAATATCACAAACAGACAGACTATCTCAAATATACTGGAACGAATGTATAGATTTTGGGCTAAACGTTACACATATAGCTCGCCCATGACACTGTGTTGGGATTAACCGATGCCCCCGTACATTTTTTATTTAACCTTTATTTAACTAGGCAGGTCAGTTAAAAGAACAAATAGTTTTTTTACAATGACAGCCTACACCGGCCAAACCCAGAACGACGCAGGGCCAATGGGACTCCCAGTCATGGCCGGTTGTGATACATCCTGGATTCAAACCAGGGTGTCTGTAGTGACACCTCAAGCAATGAGATGCAGTGCCTTAGACCACTGCACCACTCACGGGGGCTCCAACATTGACTCTGTACCGGTATGCCCTATATGTAGCCTTGCTATTGTTATTTTACTGCTGCTCTTTAATTATTTGCTACTATAATTTCTTATTTTTTACTTAAAACTGCATTGTTAGTTAAGGGCTTGTAGGTAAGATTTTCACTGTAAGGTCTACCTACACCTGTAGTATTCGGCGCATGTGACAAATAAAATTTGATTTGGGAAAAAACCCGTAGCGCAAAGGCCGTAGGTCACTGCTTAAACCGAAAATGTTTGACGTTTTACTTGTTAGAAATGTGAATTTGGAGGTTTCATTTGTGCCCCTGCTGAGTAGGCTACTGACTGCATAACATTGAAATTCAGCTCAAATGAAACGGCATTCTGAACCTGATAAAGAAAGATAGTATGGGAGGCAACCGCATACATTTTTTGATTGCAGTGATTGCGATTATCATTCATCATTATAAGCTAGTGAAACAAATAGTTGGATAACAGTCATATGAAAGAGGACAACGGGGTTTTCCAGGCAGCGGGTAGGAACTCCAAGTATGTACATGCGAAATAAGAAATATCAGTTTCCAGTAGTGCCCGAATATGAAGGGAAAAACGGACCCTCAATTAAGACACGTTAAGTAGCCTAACCAAATATTTCGGAGAACCGTACACTCCCCCCTTAAGCCTAAACAATTCCAAAACACTGATTTCCTTACCTTCGTTAGGTGGATACACTCGGGCGGCGGAAATAACTGTAAACATCCATATAAACGCATAAGTTGTTTTGCAAAAACTCGCAGCCATTTGTGCTGTGTGGAAGTGTCTCCGTTTAGCTCCGCGCATCCCTCTTGGAAAACTGTGTGTGTGTGGGAATGATACTTGGAACGCTGTGGGCAAAAGGAGGTCTCTCGCGTTCCTTCTGACGCAGTTGTAGGTATCTTCTCTTCTCTGGTCAGCGGTATCTCGCTGGCATAGGGTGTAAGTGTTTGTCAACGTGTGAGTTGTTATATGTCATATGTGTAGATTATGTTGTAATGTCTGCGTGTTTCTACTGTTTTACCTGTGTTCCTGGCAATTAGGTCCCTGACAGTAGGGTGACAACATCACACTAAGCCTGCGTCATTGATTCGTCATGATGAGCCAATATAACGTGATCGTTTCGATAAATCAACAGACAAGCTTTCAACGAAACATTTGTAGTATGTGACAAATAATAACCTTTTTTTTGTTTGGGATTGAATAGGACTAATTTAAGATAGAAAACTGCTTATGGATTGAAACAAAAGTGATAGATAAAATAGTGTGCTTTGGAACTGTGAACACATCAAATATGAAGACCTCTTTCCACTGGGCAAAACACTGGTTGAATCAACATTGTTTCCACGTTATTTCAAGCCAAACAAATATATGTGATGACATTTAATCAACGTGAAAAACTGTTTAGATTTGCTAAAAGTAATCAATTTAAGGGCATTTCGTCTTTCTTTCACCCAACTTTTAACCTAAATCCAATGACATAGTGACCTTTTTGGTTGATTTCACATTGAATTCATGTTAGTTGAAATATAAATCAAAACTAGACGTTGAACTGACATTCTTCCCAGTCAGTAGGTTGTTTGTTGCTTGCTGAATTACAATGCCTCACTGAAAAGGATGGAGGAAAAACAAGAGGGAGATAGCGCCCCCTGTCGTTAGCTCATATCTCTCTCTACCTGACGCTCTTCCATTGGGAGTGAGATCTGGGGTGATGGTGATGACCTCAATAGCCTAAGGCCAGTGTTGGGTGGGTTACTTTCTAAATGTAATCAGTTACCGTTACTAGTTATCTGTCCAAAATTGTAATCAGTAACATAACTTTTGGATTACCCAAACTCAGTAATGT